>NC_134952.1:36994251-37294564 GCF_965638725.1 Aptenodytes patagonicus | reverse complement strand
GATTGCCTGTCTGTCTTCTGCATACATAGGATGCCAGCCACAGAGCCGAAGTCCACAGACATGCTCTTCATTTCGCTACAGTTTATCCCCATCTTTGCAACATTACCTGTGTATTCCACCACATTCCTCCACTTGCACTCACTGTCCTCTTTACAAACAGGACCTACGAAAACATGGTCTGCTATTCCCTATTGCTGGTCATTGGTCTGTACTTCACTTGCCTCCTCTACCAAGTTATGTCCTCTACTGAAATAACACTGGCACTGAGTCTGCTTGAGGAAACTGAGGCACATGGGGAAATGCACAACCAAAGAGACAAGCAGCCCTACCTTCCTCTACACCTGCGGTCTTCAGAGGAGAGTCGGCAGGGAAGAGAAAGCGAGGATTTGACACCCAACTCACCTCTAGTGGTATTACTTGCAAACAGAGATAGAAGAACGTCAGAAACCGCCGCAGGGCAGAACAGCAGCCTGTATTAAGGGTGGACGGAGATGCACTTAAGGCAGAGAAAAAGCCAGCAAGGGAAGAGAAACAGAGAGAAACAGAGAAAAGAGTGGAAAGGTGGCATGGATTTCAGAGGAGGAGCAGAGACAGTCTCCGGGGGAGATGTCAAGAGGCATGGGATCCCTGAGAGAAAGGTCATGAGAGACACCACAATACAAGCTAACATCTGATGGTGGAGAAAGAAGAGCGGAGCGGGAAAAGGTGGAGCGTGTGCCATCTGCTAGAAGAGAGCTTGCAGACAGGCAAATGAGAAAGAGGGGAAAAAGACGGTTTACAGATAGGAAAGAGCATAGGCATAGAAAAGGGGGGGATAATAAAAGAGGGTAAAAATAAGCAGCAGAAAAGCTGACAAAGGAAAAGAAAAGATACACTTCAGATGGACATGACGAGCCAGAGACAACAAAGAACACAAAAAGAAAAATAGAAAAGACACTGGCATACATTAGTGAATCTTACTATTTATGGTCTCGGGTCCTGTGGTCCTTCACTGACAGAGCATCTCAGATCTCTACTGCTGCTCTTCACTCTACAGTTCAGTAGTACAGTTACTTAACTGGACAGCAGCAAGACTGCGAGATCTGATATCTGCCAGGATGTGCACGGCTTTTTGCAGTGTGTAGGAAATTGGCCATCAGACCCCGTGTGGTATATTTAAAACCATCCCTAAGGGACATATCTCCATCTGCTGACAAATATAGCCCAGACCAGCAGAAGCTGGTTGGCTGCACTTCTCACACTGAAAAAAAGCTTTGTGCCATTTAGGGATGGACCTGGATATGGCATGTCTGAGCTACTAACTGATGAGTGAGCTGCTGTTCAAACTGATAGCAATGAAGACCTGCAGGTGTATCGGGTTCATCCTCAAATGTCTCAGCTTTCAGGTTCTAATAAAAACTCTTCTTGGACAGTAACACAGCATTGCTCTGACCTGTCTCACTGACCTAGTCTTTCTACCTACCTCTGTTCTTCACATCACCTGTTATTTTTCTCCCTTATTCCTTCTAGCTAATCTCTCTCCTGTGAGTAGGAGAGCCTCCTTGCTGTCTGGCTTTCTGCCAGACTTTCTCTGCCCTATCGAAGCTTCTCAGGATTTAGTTCTTTAAATATTCCTTTTCCTTCTCCAGCTTTTGTTTCCAATTTAACATTGTGACTATGGTATTTATTTTCCAAGCCTGTTGGCAGCCAATTAGGGGGGGAAAAAGAAAAAGCCCTAAAGCTAGAAAATTAAGAAACAAAATGAAGCTGTATTGAGGCTGGCTGACCTACAGGCCCAGCAGAGAGTGCAGGAGGGCAAAGAAACCCACTGGGTATTGCGGCAGGGGGCTGTGTCTGACAGCCGGTCAGGAATGAGAAACCAGCGTGTGAGAGGATGACTGGCAGTCAGAAGATCAGAACACTCACCTCCTACACGCGGTTTGGATTTGGGGAGACAACAGGAAAAAGAAGGTTATTTTTAGAGGGTGGGAGATTCAAGGGCACATAGGGTTTTGGAAGGATGGGACTAAGTTTTAACTTGTAGCTGACCTCTTGCCTTAGCTCCTTCTCAGATGCTGCACTGAAAGCTGACATTCATCCTTCGTCTTAATCATTCCTGCCTGTTGTCACAAACTGTCTCTGAAATCTAGCACAGGTTGTAGCTACCAGTGTAACTCTATAAATGATACAGCAAACTACAAGGGTGTAGTTAACGTATATGCTCTGCAGTATAGACTGTTACACCTTTGTAGGTTTGAAGCATGCCTAGCTCACTGGGGTCTATAGGTGACACTATAACTTCTCAGTCAGCATCATCAAAAACATACAACCTTTAAAAAGCCTGTCTGCAAGGCAAAATAAGTGTTCTGCAGAGTTATATGGCTGCCTGCTTTTCACCCAAGTGACTTGGTGTCAGTGTTCCCTAATGAAGCTATCAGCTGGGAGAATAGCTCACACAATATTTTAGCACTCTAATTTCTTCTTCTTATAGAATAGCAATAAATAAATTTGCCAAGGCAAATTACTTAGGATTTTTGAAAGCATTTCTTATGTAGCTGCTCAATCTGAAAAGATAAAGTTTGGGACGGTGTTTAACCACAGTTTTCACTGACATCAGGGTATATGTTGAGCACTTCTCAAACTCTGTCCTACATAATTGGCGTATATAATTTATTCCTGCATGTACTGTACGAGGAATGAACACAGCATAATCTTCCTTCAAATACTGAAGGAGTCAGTTCCAGCTGTGCCGCTCACAAGGCAAGAGTGACAACAAAGCTCCACTGTAAGAGGCAAGGAATCAAAAGTACCATTATTAAACATAAATCAAGAAAACCGAGCTGGTCTAAATCTTTCCTGCTATGAATATACTGTGAGAGGAATGAGGTTGGAGGCAGGAACATTGCAAGCAGTGCCTTGATTCTGCCATAACATCTCCTTTCTATTTTGTGCATGCAAACAGCCTGCTACCACTATAGTTGGCGATCTGCAGACTGGGCGGTAGGAGCCAAGCTACTGATGTATTTGCTTTCTGGGGCAGCTGCTTCCTCTCGGAGTCTATGAGCAGTAAATGCCACTATAACATGGCTAATTAAAGTCTAAAGTGTCCATGATTAATACCAGATGCACACATACTACAGCATTAGGGTACCAGTGACATGGTCTATGGATATCTTTCATTAGGTCAGCTGATACAGTTGGAGATAACAGACCAGCTTTGAGCACATAAGCCTGTTCTAATGTTTCAAAAGTAATATACAAAATACTACCTTTTCTTAGAAACCTTGTCTGACTTATGGCTAATATACCTATAGCAGATTCTTAATAACTTTTTTCTTTATTAATCCACTTACCATCCTTGCTAGTATGAAATGCCATTATAGAAAAAGAAGTTAGATTTTACTGTTCTCGCTACACTAAGCTTCTGTACGGTTTATCTATGATTGTGGACAAAAGTTTCCATGGTATCCGTACTGATTATATTCCCTCAGGCTCACAAACTATCTTCTCCTTTCAGTCAATGCAATTCTTTAAGTTATCCTCTTCTTAATATCTATGAGACTGGGAACGAACATGTTGTTCAGATGCTGAGTCTCTTGGGGCTCATCCTGTACTTTTACGGTCTGTCTCAGGCCTACCTGGCTGGATAACGAGGGAGGGATGAGGGAGGCAGATGACTGTGTGAAAAGGGAAACCATCACAAGCCAATGCAGAGCCATTTTTCAGCCAGACTTAGATCTTTTAGAATGCTCTTTTCCAACCAAAGTAACACCTTATTTGAAGATAAGCAATACATTTAATTTATAGTAAACTGAATTCCCAATTAAAATGTTATTTCAGTACATGAAACATCTTCATTGCCATTTTAATGAGATATCTTAGATTTTCCTAAATGCTTCTTCTAATTTCCTGTTTTATAGAAGTTATTTAAAGATGAACGGGTATGAAAAAAATGAAGCAGCAAGCTTCTTCCTTTCCTAAGAGAAAATGGGCAAGAATGGTCCATGGAAGCAAGAAACACTCTGAAACTTTGTCTAAACTGAGACACCCAGGAGCAGCTCCAGACTCCCAGCCTGGCTGTGTACTGAGGTTACATTGTACGTCCATTCAAGGGACATAGGTCTATCGATGCATCTCCTTCCCACACGCTGTGCTGTCAGTGGGAAGACCAGAAAGGAACCACAACATATTCCAGACTCATCCTTGATAAGGCGAAGCTGGAGCTGTGACTCCAGGGCATGCCGAAACGCATGCAAACTGTGCAATATAGACGTGGCCTTAACTTATCCTAATGGTGGTTTCTTAATTTCTCCCCTGGCAAACTAGATGCCAAAGGTCTATTGAGAAGGAGCCCTCTCTCCATGTGTAGGCAGGCATGCTCACAAGAATAGCTCTCTGCGGCAGTGCATGGCGGCTGTCTCTGGTCAGGTCCTCTAAGCCCATTAAGCAGCAGCTGCATAAGGTAGGAAGAAGGCATTTGCACCATCTCAGAGCTACAGGAGATATAAATCAACTGAGCTACTGCAGACACATTGCATCCCTCCTGCCTTCCAGAACAGGTCCCACTCCACCCTGGAAGGGACAGCAGCCCATAGAAGGCCCATGACAGAGCAGAGGAAAAGAGCAAGATGGAAGGAACAGCAGAGAGACCACTACATCCTGATCATACCCCCTTCCCACTCTGCATTGCTCCACTGGCTTCCTCGCTGAAGGGACTGAGTGTAACCACTGGTGGTAACAAGGAGAAGAGTCTGGAGTGAACTTGATCCTGGGAAAGGCGGGGAGAAAGCTCTTTTCCCTATGTGTCTTAATGTTTGTCTTTTTTCTTCCTAAATTAGCAATTAAATATATATATATATAAATTGGCAATAAATTAAATTAATTTTCCCCAAGTCAAGTCTGTTTTGCCCGCAATGAAAATTGGTAAGTGATCTCCCTGTGTTTAGCTCAACTCACGAGCTTTCTCTTTCCTATTCCTCCTACTTTCTTCCTGCGTGCCACTGAGGCAGCGAGCAGCTGGGTGGGATTTTAGCTGCTGGCTGGGGCCAACCCACCACATACAGCAGAGAATCTGGGACAATGCCTGCAAGCAACATTTGGGTTTATAGGAGGAAAGACACTGGGGGGCAAGTGATGAAAGTGAAAGTTATGATATCTCAGTCCTGCATTGCGTTCTCAGTTACACTCCAGTTTTGCACTGGAGTAAATGAAATTACCCCATATTAACACTGAAGTAATCTGAGAGAAGCATCTGGCCTCCGATTCTCACCATAAAGCAAATAAAGAGCTATTACCTAAGCTATGCTATGGGGCCTATGCACTCTCTCCCACTCGACTTGAGCAACAATAGTCCCAGGGAGCATACCTAATTATTGGTTTGGATCATGTTCAAATACAGAATTGTGCCACAGAAGGTATAATGATTTCTGTATAAACACTAATTATTTCTAAACAACAGGTGTAGGCATGACAATAATCTTTGAAATTGCTAGATTTAGTGAATTCTGAAGGTTGACTTGGAAATGGGACTGATCAGTTAAAAAAAGAAGACTGCAGAGAAAGCATTTCATCACTGAATGATCAGGTTCTATCCTCTCTACTGTGACAAAAGCCAGGCTGTAACTTTAGTCCCTAAAATCCCCTCTCCCTTATTCTAAGTTTCTAATATAACAGCTCTTTCTCCTGCAATTAAGACAGACCACTTCTTATAATATTCATCCTCTTTTTCATATATATGGTTTACCTTTGGGTCTGACAATGTTGGTATGTCTGAGGGTTCCCTGGCAAAGAAGCCCAGATGTTGCTGGTGCCCATGTATCTAACCTAGGCCTATTCTTGGTGGCATCTGATAGCCAAACAAGTACAGGAGTCATGCAAGACTTGGCCCACATAAAATTCAACTTGTGCAGTCAACCATTCAGATTCCAGAGGTTCTGAGAAGAGGAGATCTCTTAGTATCTTACTAGCAAGAGATGGTAGTTCAGCTTCTAGGGTCCCGTTATTATTTGTGGGAAGATATGAGGCCGGGCATGTCCATACATCCCTGGCTGACCTGGGGAAAAGAGCCCTCATAACCCAACTGGCTTTTTTTGCACTTCCCGTGGCATTTGTCTGCTATGCACCCAGGCTCGCTTCCCAGTGCACTCCCATTTATAGCAGGCAGTTTTAACTTGCCATTTATTGTAGATTCCTTCTTTTACTGCTTAATGTAGCTGGACCAAGTGTTTTAAATGACTTTTGAAACTCAGCAGCAAGTCCTGGATGTTGTCTCTGGTTCCCTGGTAGATGTCAGCCTTAGAGGTAGGCTTTTATTTCCCAGTGTGTTCCCAGCTCACCTTGGATTGTAAAGGGCCTGAAGGTGGCAGAGCTAGGTTAGTACAAATTAGGCTTCCCACATGTCCCTGCAAATCATGGTGTTCAGTTTTGCTCCCAGTCCGTAAGACTGTCAGATGCAAGCCTGCATGTAAACTGCTATCTTGCTGGCATCCTCAAGAATATTACACAGCACAGTTTTTTACTATTGAAATAAGGGCTCAGTGATAACTATCCTAAAGGGCTATGAGCAGCTGTGCATACTCTTAGGGACACACTTCAAGACAAGGTCACAGCCAGTGGTATACTCTGGGCTAAATGCAGCTCCTTTGTGGTGAAAATGTGTCACTTTAACCATAAGCAAACACAAGAAAATAATTACTAGAAACAGAAATAAATGCGGTGTCCAGATCCATCTTAATCCATGAATTGATGCACAAAGATAAGACACTGCTGAGAAGAAGCATCTTGCCTTTTTTAGGGACATCAGCTTCTCTTAATTTCAGAATTTACCTGGACATGGGAGCTGAAGCAATGTGTGTGTAAGAAAGGCAGGAAGCACAGGGGAGGGTTACTGCGGCTGAGTGCACAGCAAGAGGAAGGAGGTAGGGCCCAGTGTTCTGCATCTCGGCATATTTTATTTTTGGTGCTTTTGGTTTCTCAAAGGTTGATCAGCTTTGCTAGATGGTCTTTATCCTCTGTCTCCTGTTTACACCCTTACCACGGGACAACCAGGGAATACTTCTGGAACTTACTTGGACACTTCACAGAAATTCATGCACAACTGAATCCGGGATAGCTGCAACCCAGTCAGAGGGCTATAAAGGAAAGAACTGGAGAGGAGGCCTTGGCAGTAAAAGTATGCGAGAAACAGGAGCCCACCCAAATGCATTCAAAGGTCATTTGAGACACCCTTGGAGATTGCCTAGGCGATACCATTCCGGAAGGTCATACACATCTCATGAATCCTGTGTCATATCCAACAGCCCTGTGTGCAAACGCATGGACAGCTGAATTCAGCCTCAAAGCTTCCTGAAGCAGGAAGACAAGGACCGGGGAAAAGAAAGAGTGGAAGAGCAACTAGTGGAATAGGAAGGAAGAAGCAGGTGCATCAGGTTTGCAATACTTAGTTGGTTTGTTACCTGAAGTGCAGGAAGGTACCCCATGTGGTTTCAGTACAGTGAACTCAGACTTCTACCTACCCTTCATGTGTGTATGCAACTACATACCTTTACCTGCTAAATAACTCAAACACATTTGCATTCCTGTTTGAGCAGTCTAACTTTCATGTGTACATGCAAGTGTGCGTGAAAGTGCTGAAATTTACTTCTCCAGATTTCACGGGTGGAATGGCTTTCTCCAGTCTCAGATTCCACAAGAGACCTTCACTCACCTCAGCAATGTCACTGGCTTCTGCCCTGCTACTGGCATGACAGTTTTTGGGGATGGAGTCCTGATTTTTGGAAAATAATAAAGTGTCTCTATCTAGCCCAATGCTGCTTTATTTTAATCAAACTCTAATTCACAGCTAGGCCTTGGAGGCTGAGTAGAGCTTCTATTAACTGATATCATCATCTCAGAAGTACTTCAGACTACACATAGGGCCTGTAAATGCTCAGAGAGATACTAAGTACATTTATTACCATTTCTCGGAAATAGTTAGCTTTTATTTAGAAGTCTGTCATATTTCCCAGCCTACAGAAAGCACGAAGGTACGTTACATGCCTTTGAAGTCTTTCTTGTAAAATATGTAGTTAGCATCTAAAGAGCAACTAAATTATAAACAGTATATAGCCATAACATCAGCTAATTTTAAATGTAATCAATCAGCATACTCCATGCAAGAAATACGTCTTAAAGGAGCACATTTAAGAAATGCGAATCAGTCTGGAAATGTTATGTGAGCCTTTTAGATTAAAAATAATTCCACTCACAAATGAGAAATAAAATGCATACGCTGCATACCAGGAATCAAACCTGGCCGTGAACTGGGGGTATCTGACATTTCCATCTTCATCAAGGGGGATTCTGTCAAGTAGCAGCTCAAACTCTTCATCAGTAATCTCCACGCCAAACCTGAAACAAACAGCAGTTAGCAGCCCTGGCTTGCGGAGTTCACATTTGGGTCAACAGTACCCACAATACCCTGAGCATATGGCTGCCATTAACTCTTTGTTACTGCTTCGGTCCTCAAGATCAAGAGCACCACGTGAATATCAGAGGTTAATCAGGGTTTTGATCGCTTCAGCTTTCTCAAAGAAAGAAATTCTACCCTAGAATCCCGGCATTGGTGGGGCACAGAAATAGAAATACTAGCATATTGAACTGTGTGCAATTGTCCTCTATAAAAAGTTATTCATTACACTAAAACACTGGTATTGCTTAAACTAGTTAACTCTGAAAGGCTTTTCATTTGGACTGTTTAGCATGAAAGAAAATGTAGAGAAAAACTGTCTTTTCGGGAAACAGCTTCTTAGTGCTTTTGGAAAGCATTTCATAATGGCTTTAAAGACATTTTGCATACAAATATTTAAAAGTGGCAGTGTTTATTCATCAGCAAGAAAGTGTTTTCACCTCTTCAGAACAATCAAAACATAATCCTTGAAATACTGGCATAAACAGGAATGACTTAAGCAATAATAAAGAACAAGGCGTTCATTCATCGTTTTGCAAAGCTGATAACACTCAGCTAACTTTTGGGGGGATATATTTTCTTTTTGGGAAGGCAATGAAAGGGTATACAAAACATAGTATTTATTTGTTGTTTTGGTTTCATCATCATGCTTTCCCATTTTACCTAACTCAAGAAACCCTTCTGTTAGAGTGCCATTTGTAAGCCTCTGAGTCAGAAATCCCCAAAATAAGTTGAGTGCCATTTGTCCTTAAGTTATTTTGGGGATTTCTGACTCAGAGGTTTGGAGCATGGAGAATGGCTCATTCTATAGAATCCTTTACCCTGCTTTATTTCTGAGGAAGTCTGCTGAGGAGGGCAGATACAGCTGCTTTTGCATTTGCCCTCAGCTGACAGTATCTTATTTTACTGCCTTTCAACTTCACTTATCTACATTCACTTTTCATTTAGACACGTGCATTTACGGAAGCTTGAGTTCTGTCGAGACACATAAAACCACACAGAAACAAGGTAAACCTGCAGCATTTTTTACCTATGAAGAATATAAAACCTAACTTGGCCGGGGAGTGTCAGTAAGAACAACTTTTCAGGAATCCATAACTGTTCTGGGGTTAAACACTGTTGCACAGGTCATTTGAAGACTAGCTATTCGTATATGTGATTAATGGACAAAATCTATTTGCTTACATGATCAGTTAAACAAAATCTCCTGTTTGTTGCTATCTCCTAATCCTTCTCTCCATCACTTGCATCAAAGGATGCCATCCCAGGCATAAGCAGTGGGGAGTCTATGCTGAGAACCAAAAGTTAGGTAAATTGGCCAACTTCTAGCTCTGCAACTAAAACAGATAGACAGTTTAGTGATTATATTACTTCTCTGTGTGTAGCCATAGTCACAAAGAACGCTAAACAGGTCACACGTAAAGTAACACATGAGATCCAAGGAAGAAAAAGAACAGCACTTCGTGCAACATTTACAGTTTTGTATATCAAGCATATGTATCTGGGGTAAAGAAAATGGCTTTTCATATTCATCATAGCTGTCTTCAAACAGGCAGGAGAGCAACAAAGCCACAAACTGTTCAAAAAGCAAAATCAAGCTTTTTGAACATTGTTCCGGAGTTAAAGACAAAGAATTGCTGTGATCTGAAAAATAGGAATAAGGAGAGAAAAATAGGCTCATGGGATTGGAAGTTATGTCTTCATGTTTATTATCTGTTTTGTCCTCTCTTAGAGTAAGACTAAATAATTACTGAAGGGAGGCCCTACTTCTCTGGCAACTTTGTTTGCCTCAGTACAAGAATTTTTGTAAAGCCTAGAAGGAGACAGAAATTCACACACAGATCACTCCAGCACCTTTAGCTGCAAATAAATAATCTTTGAATCACTAATAAGGCAGACTTCTTTGGGGGCTCTGGCTTATATTATTTTTCCCTCTCCATAGCAAAAGATGGGTGCTCTGATTGTGCCAATATAAGTGTTTGCATGAAAAAAAACATAAACTATGATTTTTTGTTGTTGATCAAGAAGATTTTTGATGTAAAATGAGGGAGAAAAATCTTCACTTCTTCTGGTAACCAAATGAAAAAAAAAAACAAACAACAAAACCCCTTGATAGGCAAATGAGTAAGGATTTTCTTGGTACTGAACCCAATCTGATCATGACTTGTTACTGAGAATATTTCTCATTCTATAGGTTCAGTATAGCTCTGAATAACTGCTCATTTAATTTCACTTAGAGAGGCTGATAACTCGTTATTGGCTTGTAGCCTGAGCTAGATAAGCAGTTCTCTAACGTGGAGTGAACCATGCCACTGCAGCAATCACAAGAGCTTCTGATCATACTTCTTTCCTAAGAAGAATGTCTCAAACTGCTCTCCATATCAAGCTACATGAAGAGACTACCGAAAAAAAAGGGTTGTCTAAGTTTAACGCTCAAGAAAGTTACCGAACTGTCGACTGCAAAGATGGACTTATTTATACCCACATGGAAGAATCAACTGTCTCTTTCCTCTGTATAATTTCCCATTCCCAGCATTAGCCTGTAACTGCAATCTGTGATACCTGATCTGGGCAGCTGATCTCTGAAACCCCAGACATATACTTGACAGTGTACAAATACATTTTATGAGAAAATACCACCATTATTTAATGACCTAAATAAGTAACGTCATTTCTACAAGGAGGGTGGATCAGAATCATGCTCTCTTCAACACTTCGCTGTTCACCTCTGGTAGTGCAAAACAGCCTTCAAACTGTTTTGACTGAAGCATTGCCAGTGACACACAACTCATCCCTGAGCGTAGCTGGGGAAAAACAGCAGTCTGGAAAGAACCCGGTGATCTCTGGGTGCCACAGTCCCTCTTAGGAGATGTTAAAAGTCATTTCAGTGTTGAAGGTCCCCAAGCTTCCCAAATGCATCCAGGGAGATGGGAGCTGATCCTGAAGGTCTGGTCTAAAAGTACGCCTGTGTACATTTACTTTGTAGGGTGGTGAATCCTATTGGAACAGGAGGGGAATCAATGCAAGGTTCTGGAGGGTTCCCTATCGCTGCCCTATGTTGTGTCTGCAAGGTCAGAAAATACATAGACTGGTCTAAAGGAGTAAAACTGGGCAAAGGGAGGAACAAGGCTGCACCAACTTTGCATACTGACATTTTCTCCATTATTAAAATTCCAAAGACCTATTTTACATTACTGATCTCAGGATTTCTGGAAACATGCTGTGACTACATTACATCCATCGTGCTCACTGGTGTGGAAACAGAAAAAGCATTGAATGAAGAGCGTGTATGGCCTATACCATTTTTTATCCCAAACACTGATATTGTACCTTTCATTCTGAACCTCCCCTCAAGCTTTACAAACACTTCTGTGATACACAAAAGCAGTAAACAGGAGAATCAAGTGCTCCAGCACGCAAATGCAGCCACCTGAAACTAAGCAATGATTTAATCAAACAGCAACAGCACACAACAGATGACTCACTGGGTTCTCCAGGGCACATTTTCAAAGGCAGGTGCAATGGGCAGGGCTTGAGAAAAAGATATCTATTAACTGGAGGGCTAAGCCTATTTAGACAGAAGCTGATGCAAAATGCAAGGGACTGGTTAACAGTGAGGTTGAGAGAAAATGCTTTGGCAAGAAGCCCAGAACCCTGGCAAAGGCAGCACCTGCAAAAAGTCACACGTGGTTTATCGTACCAATATCTACATTTGCACATGCAAACTGGGAAATTGTTATTCCCATTTTATCATATGTTTAATATCTGCAATATCCCCAAATAAAGGCAGTTCTCACTTCTCAGATCTCAAATCAAAGAGACAGAGATGAAGATAAGGTACCTTGGGAAATTCGGCAACTGTTTCAGTCAGTTACTGAAGTGTCTTTTAATCATCTATAAAGACACCGCTCGTGGGTACCAAGGTAACAGCAGGTTTTTAATAGGTTATTAGTGGAAGAGAAAAGATACAAAAAAGCATCCTCTGCAAGAAAGCAATTGGGAACAAGCACAGAAAGCAGAGAGGAACTTAAGTGGGTGTCAAGACTAGCATGCTACAGGAGCAGAGATGGCAAGGCAAATAAGACAGCAGACCAGGACAGAGGGATAAGCGAGCCTAAAATTCTGATGGACATTTGAAGGAAGAATGAGATGTTTACAGTGATCTGATTGTAAGGAGAAGTAAGTGGGAGGAATTTTCAAACAGGGCATGATATAGCCAGAAAGATAAACTAAGGGGATTATTCCAGCCGTGTGACCTCAGATCTGTCCAGGGAACAAGGGCAAGGCAGAGGTACTTGCAATTGTTGGGAAATAGCAGGCAGTTGTGGGGTGGTGCACAGCCATACAGTTCCTGTGTGCAAATGTGTGTGGAAATCATGGTTTCTGCTGGCAGGCAGAGCATGAATTCACTACATGCTGCATTTGCTCATAAAAACATAGCTCCTCCTCAGCACCTCTTGTGCATTTTTTAAGAGATATCAGGTATCTCGCCTGTGAAAGCAACATTAATGAATCAGAGTCACAAAGGAACCAGAAGCAATCTCTCTCCCTCGCATTTTTTAAGGAATCAGCAACAACAAGTTGGGCAAGTACTTAAATATTTATGAAAAGAGAATTTAACAATGGACTTCAAGGAATCTAAAATGATGTTTTATTGGCATAAATCACAGGTTCCAGTTCCTTCCAGAAAACCTTCCTTTTTCCAGTTCTCATGGCACAAACACTAAAAGTATCTGCGTGTCCTCATCTGTGGTGTTGGTGCCTATTCGGCCCTTCAATCCTCTCATCACTCTCAAGGAAGACACCAGATGTATCCCACCAGTCTGCATCTGGCAGGCAGCTTTCCTGAAGGAGAGACGTAACACGTGAAAACTAGGCTTAGAAAGCTGAACCACTGCAATCTCTGTGTGAAACACTGCCTGGGAAAACTGGCCTGTAAAATTGAGAGACAGGGAAAGGGAAAAAAACCCAGATTGTCTCCTACTCGTTCTTTCCTTATATGCTGTTGTCCCTCTGGTTTGTAATGCTTCAAATAACCCAGGTACTGCAATTCAACTCCAAGTCATCGTTAGTTCACGCTGTTGTTCTAACATATTAGTTCATGCCATAATATCTTTCTTGAAGGATGTTTTTCCAATTAATACTTTTTTTTCCCCTTTCAGTTATTCCCCTGAATGTCACATAAACCAGGCCCCTCTGTTCTTGGCATTTAGATTTACATACTGGAACGCTGTTTCAGAGCACGCTTAATTCAAAAGCCAGATCCTTCAGCCACTTAGGCAAACAGCTGTATAACACAACTGTTTTCCCATTTCATCACAATTTCTCCAGTAACACATCAGCCAGAATGATGTGCACTTCAACATCAAAGCAGGGCTTAACCCAGTGCTCTGGGCGACATGGTGCTCCTAGAGCCTCAAGTTCTTCCAGCTCTTATTTTTATCCTGCCATTCAGACCCCGCTGGTAGGCAACAAACTGCCAGGGATACTGGATCACACCACAGGCTCTTCAGAGCCTGATCTCCTCCCAGTGGGAGCGAGGCAACTAAATACCTTCTAAAATTTGTCCCAAAAGTCTCTTGTAATTTTTACTATTTAAATACAATCAAAGCAAGAAAAATTCATTCCAGGGGAGCAGTTTGAAAAGCAAAGGTAGCACCAGGAGTGCCTGGCTCCCTTTTGTTTCCCTATAAAACAAGACGCCTAACATTTAGTCAAGCACAAAACAGCACCAGGGTGGTGAGGGGAGGGGACAGAGTTTGGGGAGGGGGATTGCACAGGCCACCATATTTTAGGCTCTGGATCACTTGCAAGCCGAGATCCCTGTAGTCTCACAATCAGCGCAACTCTCCTATCCACCCCCTCAGTAACACCTCAAGGAAAAGGCTCTGACATTGCTAATGTAAAAAACCAAGAAGCAAAGAGCAAATACTTCCTTGTTATTATTCTCCGTGTACATTGTGAGAAAGCGCAAGCAAGTCCATACTGTGTCAAAAATATGTTTGTTATTAAGAGCTAACAATGCAGCATGTGGTACATGTACAGTATTTTGTTGAACTGACCAGTTCGCTGTGTGTCCTTCCCTTCTGTGTCTTGGATTATTCCACTCAGATGCATAAACTAGATTGTTCAGCGTGTCTAGATAGTTATATGACTTTTTGTCATCCCCTAGTACCTGTGCCCTTCACAAACTGATGGATTTTATAGTTACAGACCTCTGCCTGCCATAGAAGGGAGAAGGGATGCATTGTCCACAGTCACACAATGCTAGGAAATAAAACCAAGTCTCATGAACTCTCATGTCATGCTTCTTAAACCACCCCTTTAGTTCAATACCTTTCTACCCTTACCAAAGGAATCTCCCAGATCCCAGTTCTGTGCATCTTCCCCTCAGGCAAAGCTATTTCAGTGCTACCATATGTTTTTTGTAGTACCATAAAAACTCATGCTCAGAGAAGGTCTAAGCAAAGTAGTGGTTAAAACGCTGCAAGCTGTCACCACCTGTCTGTACTAAATGTGCCACATCAGCAGTCTCCCTTGCTGCTGAATAAGTAGTAGAAACAACAGGAATTGGGAGAAAATGAAAATGGAAAAAAGTAATTCTGCTTGACTATTAAATACCTTTCCATGGTAAAACAGACACCTACAACAGCATTGTAAGGATCTGCTGCTGCAAGCATTCCTCAGCTACTGGGGTTCTGTCTTGTAGCACATTCCCCAAGAGGTCAGTCAGTTTACAATGTAGACTTACATTGCCAATTGCACATTAATCATGGGAAGTACAAGGCCTTAGTTCCATCTCCTCACTACTGCTCCAACAGCGGGTAACAAGTCAAAAACCATCTCAAGAGGCCTCATGGGGATTCTGCCAGAACACATGATCAAGAATTTTCAGAGTTATCTTCCTCCGGGTACTAAGCTCAGAGAGGATGTCATAAGCAGGGACACCATGCAGGACCATTGCTGTGTCCCCCACATACGCTCTCAGGGCTGTTTTACACTGTGCTCAGGTCCAGCTTTCATGCCACCGGGGCCTGAGAACATCTGTTAACCAAAAGTTGCCCAGCAGCCTCCCATCACCTATGTGAGATCTGTGAAGGAGGATGATGTAAACCCCAGCTCTTCATCTGGACTGTCGACATTACGTGCAATGGAGGGTGTGAACTGCTTGGCTGATCCGAGGAACGCTGCCACACCTATAAACCATGGGTGAAAAATCCAGGCTGGGTAACAGGCTATCAGACAGAATAAAGGATAGTTCTTGCTGAAAAGGACTTCTTTCAGAAGCAGCTTCCTGATTCAAGAACTGCAATGTTTGGTACCTGGAGGGTACAAGAGGTGCCACTTCCCAATGCTGAAGAACAGCTGGAGATATTACGGCAGATTTCTGAAGTTAGATGCAGAGACAGCAAAAGGAAGCCATTCAGATAACGCAGGTAGCAAAAGAGAGTCTTTATTACAAAATAAAACAAAAAAAAGTTATATAAAAAAAAGAAGAGCTTTTCATCCACACAGGATGTTTTCTCTGAAAACGAACTTTAAAAACGTCACAACTAACTTGGAGGTATTTTTGCTACAGCAAACCAGAAATCTTAAATTATGTGGACTAAAGCAGTTGCTATTCCATTCACTGTCACGGAGGCTGTCTGGGCAATTCCACCAAGCGCCTCTCAGCAAGAAGCAGTGTACCAGCTGCAGCTTTGCCAGCACCGCCCAGGGCTGCCTGCTCTCCTCACAGCTGGCATCTGCGCACTGCAGCTGCTCCCTCATGCCCACAAGAATGCTAAAAATATAGCATCACCTGCTGGAGCACAAGAGATACCTCATGTCTGATACCATGGAAAAACACATGTTCAACTCCAGTCCAGATGTGATTGGAAGTCCAGCAGTTAGACCAACCTGCTCTAAAATCTGCCCTTGCATGCAGATGAGTAAGACAGATAAGAAGGCTAAGTGCAAACCAAGTAGTGTATGTGCAATGCAGGCAGCTGCAAGAGAGCTATATCCTTGTGTAACAGACTAGGAAAGCTGATACCTTTTTCCTCTGAAAGCAGGCGTAGATCTTTGCCAAACTCAGTGGGGGCAAAACTTGGCAAAAAAATCTTATATTTCATTAAAGCCGAAGGATCCAAGTTATGATCCAACAGGCTTAAGTGGTGTCATTTGTAACAAAGCTCAGCTAGTGGCAAATACTACAAGTAAGTAGCTTCTGAAAATGTGATAAAAAAATTGCACAACATGTCACATCATACACCATTTGAAAATATCTTTTGCACAAGTTAAAGTGTTGAACAATGACCTCTCTGAAACAGCTTTTCACAAAGTATTTATTTCACTGAACTTACACCCTCCAGTTTGTCAACCACATTCCTTTTATAAACGAACTCATTCTAAATATTTTTAAGTGAATTTTTCAATTTTTGGAATAAAGTATAAAAATCTATTCCAGAAAGAGAGAAATGAATCGATTTCAAACACCATAACATATAAATTTGAAAATGCTGACATTTTTGTGAAAGTTTACTTTGTTTTGAGAAATTGTATTGGGTATCATATGCCCTGATAAAGTCAATGTTAACTTGTCATTATACTTTTTAAATGAGTCAACTAATTTAAAAGTTAGCTTTCTATCAACTGAAAAGATAAAAGCTCAGAATTTTTAGAATTTCCCTACAAGTTCTCTAGAGGTGTTAGTAGGGAAGTTTAATGCTACAAAAACCATGACAAAGCACCCGGTTTGGTACATCTTTTACCTTCGACTCTCAGGCTCAGTGATGTGGACCTGATCTTAGTGTGGCCATTTCCATTTGCCAATCCATAATGCTCCATGTGAGAATGGAGGGGTGTTACACCCATTTTGCCCTGATGCACCTATATATTTCGGATCAGTAAATCCCACAACTTCCTCATCTTAATATTCTGATGACTATAACAACTCCAGCCTAAACATAAGCATCCTGTTTCTTAGCACCATTACACAAGTTTCATTCAGTTGAATTTTTTAGGATTACACTAAGATGAAATTGGCATGGGAGAGTGAAAATTAGAGCTCTTAACTTCTAAATGCTAACTGGATCTTCCACCTGCAGCAAACTGCCAGTCCAAACTATTTAAAGCCAGATTCCAAGGTCACGACTTGGGCCAGTCTCCTCTTTGCAATTCACTTCAAGGACTGATTGAGTACTTCAGAACTTGGCACAGCAAACGCAGCACGTGTACAAGAGGCAGAGATTTCTCCAACAAATTCACCAACGCTGACTTGTGGTTTAATTGTGGTTAAGACACAGCTTTTCTTTACTATCTTACTATGTCAAGCTCTGTGGAATTCAATTAAGATACCTATCGTACTGGAGAAAATTTAAAACTGCATGCCAGTGCTGTCAAAGGGTCATAACATAATTACAGTTCTCTCCAGCACTCCACCCGCTCCTCACTCCAGCAAAACTCTTGATAAGCTCAATGAGAGATTTGCCAGGCTGAGAGCAAATTAGTGTTGAACACAGCCTCTTTAGTGCTTCCTTTATCCAAAGGGCGCCCTGCCATCTAGTGGCAAGGACATTCCAAAAATACCACTTCGGTTTTTCAGAAGAGGAACTTCATATGGAAACCTTTCCAACATTGCTGTACGTGTTTCAGATTTAACTAAAAAAAGTTGCAAAACATTGTACACTGTATATCACATTCTAAAGACCTATGTAGAGAGCCACTAAGAAAAAACACACAAAGTAAAAAATTAATCTCCTCTATCCGTATTGCGTTGAAATACATAATATGTGAGCAACTTTCATATCTAGTTATGTAGCATACCTTAAATATTAAGTTCCTTTTTCTAGTTAACTGTTAATGAGAGATTCATGCATCACAGCTTCAGAGAACCAAACCATTGGATACTTTTTCCGTATAGTTTTCTCTAGCTAATTGCTCTAAAGCTGAAGTCAGAGTTACAGACCACATGGTGATAGTAGTCATTTAGAAGGAAATAAGTGGAGGTGGGGGAGATTAATTAGGGGTATATAAGAATGATGAAATACAACCACAGTATAACAACCACCCAGCTATGTCACAAACTGACACGTCTATTCCAGAAAGGTCACTTCTGTCATTTTCCCCAGCCCCAGCCAGACATTCCCAGCCTCCCACCTACGTAACAGCTTCAATTCACTATTGAGGACGTGCTGAAAACTCAGTTTTTGCAAGGCTGCATGATTGCTAGCGCTGACATAAGAGGAGATAGGAAACATGTGATGGGAAGGGAGAAGGAGCCGAGAGCTGCCATTGAGTCATCAGGATCCTTACGCCAACTATGAAACTGTACCCTGAATTTCTGATCTACTATGCATCAGTGTTAAGCAGCTCTGTTGCACTGGGTCTGGCTGGAATTGAGTTAACTTCATAGCAGCCCATATGCTGCTGTGTTTTGGATTTGTGACTAAAACACTGTTGATAACACACATCTTTTGGCTATTGCTGAACAGTGCTTGCATAGCATCAAAGCTTTCTCTTTTTCTCATGCCACCCCCCTCCAGTGTGTAGGCTGGGGAGCGTGGGCACAAGAAGATGGGAGGGGACAGAGCCAGGACAGCTGACCCGAACTGGCCAAAGGGTTATTCCATACCATATAATATCATGCTCAGCAATAAAAATTGGGAGTGGGGTTGTCTTCCAAGGTAGCCATTGTAGCTGTTGCTTGCAGACTGGCCAGGCATCAGTCTGCTTGTGGGAGATGATGAGTGATTGCCTTTGCATCACTTTGTATTTTTCCCTTCACTTATTAAACATCTTTATCTCAACCCAAGAGTTTTCTCACCTTTGCTCTTCCTATTCTCTCCCCTGTCCCACCTGGGGGAGAGTGAGCGAGCGGCTGCGTGAGTACTTAGCTGCTGGCCAGAACCAACCCATCACATCCATCCAATTAGCTTTTCATAGCAGATACCACAGACAGACATTTCAGAGCTGATGGTCCAACTCTAGTCTTTTGCTCCGTTGATAATGCAACAATGTACTGAAATGGCACCTCCAAGACAAGGAGGTCTTAAATACACCCAAAGAAAAAGTGAGGCAGAAAGACAGTGAAGAATTGTAGCTACTGGTGACAACCAAGACGGCTGTTATTTCCTTGTGGAAAGGAGACTGTAGGAGGAGCAGCAGAGCCTGCTGTTCCCAGCCTGGAATAAGCAATGCAAAAAAAGAATCTATTCCCAGAGGTGAACACAGAAGAAAGCTCTCTGTGAACACCAGTTTCTAAGCTGTTTGACAGGACACCTTCACATCCCCCAGAGACTTGGGTTATATCTGTGGGAGCAGGAAGTGGGATCTCCTCCAACCATCACCTGTTACTTTCCAGCTCAGAGCGACTCCCCTCTCTCCAGGACAACACCCAGAAATGCTCACTAGTGAAATGGGTGAAACAGATAAAGAATCCTGGACACTCAGTGCAAGCCATCCACAGGTCTACCATGGCCAGAAAAAACAGAAGCTGGGTGCAGCTGGGCTTCTATCTGAAAGGATTAGGAGGGCCCTTATGTAAAGGTATCTGTTGCTGTGAAAACACTGACTCCGTATCTGAAATAAATCTGACCTACAGGAAAGTGCTGAGGAGGAAGAAAATCTGTGCTGAAGCAATATGAGTTGGTGACTAATAACCACCACGAAGCTGATGCCTCCACGCATTCAGACAGACCGCAAAGCATTACCAGGAGCTGTCAAACTCATTCCTGAACAGTGCTGAGATATCCCTGTTAGAGACGGATGGCAAGAAATGTGTACCCAGGCAGACAACTCTTGAAGCTTCAGAGGTGTCTCTGCCTTGCTTACTTGGTAGTAAGGGTGAACTGCTCTCTGTAACTATTCAGAATGAAGTGCAAATAAAACCAAGTAATCATGCAATATTCCCCTTAAAGATACAGGATATTTAGTGACCTGTACAATCATTTGAAGCTACAGATACCACACTGCCCTGGACAAAGGACAAGAATCTCTAACGTGACTGAGCGGGACATGCAGGAATAATCATTCTAAGAACAATGAAAAGCTTGTCAGATTTTCAGTCTTCAGAACATCAGTATGTTGGGCACACTGAGGATGGGGAGGTGGCAGAGGATCATCCAGCTGTGGCTTGAAAATGAAAAATCAACTAGAAAATCCATTATTTCCCTGCCCCTTAAATGATCTGGTTACTTCACATAGTTTCCCTTATACAGAAACACAACACATGTGCCCTGAATGCACTTAGCTGCAGGCGCTGTGAAAAAGGGTGCTTAAGGAAACACTCCTAGGAAGTTAAAATTCTATCTCCCCACAGCTAGATGGTTCTGGATAAAGAAAATCATTCTTACTTGCACTCATTTGCTGCCTGAAACTCCTGCTGACTAATCACCTTTCTCTTAAATTTGTCAGTTTTTTTGAGAAAAATGTAAAAAAGACAAAACAATACTAAGAAAACACAATTTCATACACATTGATAACAAACGAGCCCTAGCTTAGTGAAAGGATTGACCTATTTTAACCAGAGATTGCATCGCTTGGAGAAAGGGTTCAATTCCATTTCAAATATGTTGCCTACCCTATATGGCAAGTGGAAAATTGTCTCCCTTCCCCCTCCAGTATACAGCTCCAGCCCACACTGTACAGGAATGGCACAAGACTTAACAGAGTTTATAAAAATACTGCCTTATATAAACAACATATCAGAGATCTCAATCAACCGAACACAGTAGCGAATCATTTAGGACACTTTGCTGGCATGTTTCAAACTAAACATTTACTTCTGAACTGGTCCTCTGTGACCAGAACTCCTCCGGAATAAAGGCTACTGCACTGAGAAACACTCCAGTCTCCAGTTAAGAAGCATTAGCAAAAAATACGCAGCATGAGATCCACACTCAATTTTTGCTAAGACTGCCAAACCCCAACTGTAGGGCAGACACAGCATTCTGCAAAGACGAGAGCAGGCATCATTCTGGGGTCCAGCAGCCCCACCATTCCGGCGACAAAGGGGCAGAAGTAAGCAGTGAATGGAGCATGTCAGACACCCACCAGCTGACAGTTAGCCAAATGCCAAGGTTTCTAAGCTACCAGGGACTCTCTTCCACAAGGGATATTTCCACCTGGCTCCTTAAACCATTTATCTGTCAGCTTCATATTGCAGGAGGAGTGCAAAGGTGATGAGGACTGATCGACTCCATCGATCACTGCTTGTGGTTTGTCTGCCTCTGTAAGGGACTGAGAGCACACTGACGGATGAGGCTCTGCAGAGCAACTCACAGTAACAAAAAAAAAAAAAAAAAGGAAAAAAGAAAAATCAGGAAGATCCACCCTAGTGTCCAAATACCTAGGATCCATAAAAGCCAACGAAAGAAGGCTGATTGTCTTTGCAAGTATGTGCAAATGTCCCTTCCTGAAATGAACTTGGTGATGCTGCCACTTTCCATACAACGGAGCCCACGAATTCTCGGCAACTCTCCTTTCACACTGCAGGATTGGTGTAGGCAGGAAATTGGTGTGCAATTCACCTGTCTCAATGCAGATATTCACAGAGTCCTTATCTACATGTCAACTAGCTAACTATAATGGAGACATACAGACATTTCTAATGCATGATTTTTTGACACATCTCAGAAGGTGCCCATGCGGTAGCATCAAATTGTGGGATCCTGTCCAAAGACTATTATCTTTGGAAAAAGAGCCCTCTCTTCTATCACAGGTGATTTTTCTGTGTTTCGAATTTCACAGACTTCAGCAGTTTACACTCACAAAGGGCTCACAAATTAAACAAAATAAATGTGATTGGACAGATGCTTACTAGAATGTGGCCAAGAGTGAAATGAAATCAGACTGAACCAAGTTTGCCAACTTGGCTTCAATTGCAGTCACACCAGATGCTGGACTGATTCTCCCATCTCCCATTTCTCTGTGAAATCTGTGAAAGAAAAGACACAATCAGATTTTACCTGTTCCCACTTTTTTCAACCCTTATCCTCAAGTTCTGAGCCTACAAGTAAAACTGATCTGTTTTTTATCTTCCATGAGAATTGTTTTCTGCTGCAAATGCTGATGTGGTGGAATCAAATACTAGCCAACCAAAAACCTGGGCTATGCAGAGAGCAGTATGATCACTTCTAGTCAACCAGGTCCTCCTGCCACCCTGGCTGAGGTGTGAGTATTACTTGTGCAAATCAGCATCCCAGCCAGGCAATGGTATAGTCTCTCTCCTCTCTCTTCTGCTATTGGGAGCCTGGAAAATGAAGCCAAATGATTCAAAAAATGAAGAGCAAACCAAGCGGAAAGGAAGGTTAAACAGGCACTTCTGCTGGTTCACTGTCTTCCCCCAAATGGGCCCAGAGTTATGGTCTGATTATTGTTTACAACACAAGCACAAAAGTCCTCACCTTTAAAGCTCGGCTTGAGGTTGCAGGCCTGAATGTTAGAAAAGGTTTTCCCTAACAAAAATAAAAATATTCACTCCTGAAGGCAGGGGGAGCCAATGAACAGCCTCATAGCTCCACCGTTACAGCCACTTCACAAAGTGAAATCACACTTCTAAAAATCATTAACCCACATATTTTGATAGAAGGTTTGATTTATTTTATCATTCATGAACTGCCTGCATAAACAAGTCACTGCAAACCTCTGCACACCGTACAACAATTTGTTGAGTCGCTGACAGGATTAATGACCACAGTTGTTTTTATTTATCACTGTACAACATTAGTTGAGTCACTGGGTTATTGTCACGGTTTAACCCCAGCTGGCAACTAAGCACCACACAGCTGCTTGCTCACTCCCCACCAGGGGGATGGGGGAGAGAATCAGAAGGGTAAAAGTGAGAAAACTCATGAGTTGAGATAAAGACAGTTTAACAGGTAAAACACAAGCCACGTGCGCAAGCAAAGCAAAACAAGGAATTCCTTCACTACTTCCCATGGGCAGGCAGGTGTTCAGCCATCCCCAGGAAAGCAGGGCTCCATCACGCGTAACGGTTACTTGGGAAGACAAACGCCATCACTCTGAACGTCCCCCCCTCCCTCCTTCTTCCCCCAGCTTTACATGCTGAGCATGATGTCATGTGGTATGGAATATCCCTTCGGTCAGTTGGGGTCAGCTGTCCCGGCTGTGTCCCCTCCCAACTTCTTGTGCCCCCCCAGCCTACTCACTGGTGGGGTGGTGTGAGAAGCAGAAAAGGCCTTGACTCTGTGCAAGCACTGCTCAGCAGTAACGAAAACATCCCTGTGTTATCAACACTGTTTTCAGCACAAATCCCAAACATAGCCTCATACCAGCTACTGTGAAGAAAATTAGCTCTATCCCAGCCAAACCCAGCAGACTTATTGATCAGTTCTGCCTTTATTTAGATTTTTTAGATTTTTTTTTGGTACTAGTCAGAAAGTCAGAAGTTTCTTTTCTTTGAAAGGGGGCCATCACTTGTGTTCTCTAAGGCATGCTGATAGCTAAATCAAAACCCCACACAGTCGGGGCAGTATGTCTGAGGCAAAGAAATTGAAGGCAAGGATTTTAAAATCAGTATCAAAAAGTGAAACATGAATATCACATTTAAAGATATGAACATTAAGATGAGAATCAAGGCTTAACATTATAACATGTTTTGCAAAGTGAAGCAGCGGTTTTCCTGAATCATATACCACAAGCCCATTTACTTCAGTAGGGCCATGAAATCAGCCCAGCTGCAGCTGTTACGTTCCAGAACAGAGCCCTAAACACAGCTCTCACAGCTGCCAGGGACATCTGCAGGGGTGCAAGGGTCCAGGACTATGCATACTCCAAGTCTAGCAGGGGTGCACTACATTAGGGCTAGGAAATGCCCCTCGATGGCACTTCCCCCTAGTTCCGATGGAAATATCGGATTACCTCCATTTTGCTTCCACACTGGCTCACAGATTAGCTATGGGAAAAAAGTTCTAGACACCTCTATGCATCCTGTACTTAAACAAGAGTAATTTTGGATGGCTGTAGCTTTCTACACAACTTTATCTCAAGTACTTGTAAGTAAGGAATTTAATAATTCTATATAAGAAGAAGAAAAATAACAAAGTTACAATAATCTGAATTACTGATGGAAATTCCTTCCTCTGCATCTCCCCTGCACACTGAAACACAAACAAGCATGCCAGAAGGTATGATTTCTGTGTCACAAGATGCTTTGCACAGCCATGAGAATACTACCAGTGCTAAAAACGAATAGAACTATTAGCTATATTCTGTTGCTACGAACGGAACTGCTAGTGAAGATATGAGGGCACATTTCAACTGGCTGAAGCACTGTATGAAATGAGAGGATGAAATAATTCACGTATTCACATACTGCTGCTTTCCCAGTTACATTTTGTTAACGTTTTGCTGGATTTTATCACTGACTTTTACGTTTTTCCCGAATCCCAACAGCAGAGGGCAGTACTACAGCCTGGTTCAGCCTGACACCAGCCTCTGAAAAAAGACCCCATACGGATTTTTCTGCTGTTTATCCGAAAGGTTATTCCAGGATACTTCTCTTGCACTGAGCACAGGCGCAGCAGTTAGAGGCCCTGTCTAAGTAGGTATGTCCGGCTTCCCAAGTCACCCCAGCTATGGAAGGCCATGGATCCTGGCTCTGTCCCAGGCTGACCTATTCAGGGGAAAATTAATCCTGCTTCAGAAGGCCAAGGCTAAAATAAACCTGCGCTTGCTGGAGAGTGGAGGAGTGGCAGGGAAAAGGAGCCTATGCAAATGCGTGCTTCTCATCCCCTGTTATAACCAACCTCCTCCCACCCCATTACTACTGCTCAAAGCTGAGAACCACCACCCCTGCTGAGCAGTGCCCAGTAGGAGAAAGTGCACAGCTTCAGGGTAGCCTTCCCAAAAGCCATGTCAACGGGATCTCTTCTTCTCTGGAAGTGAGGGTGTTTTAGAAGTGAAGGAAAAGGGGGAAGAGAAGAGGAGTGCTCTGCTTAAGGGGTTTTTTCATCTTGTTTGGCAGAGGTGAGGGGCAGAACAGGAGACAAAAGTGTATAATAATAAGATGCTGGGTACCAGGGACACTGCTGTCTCACAGCTTTTCATTCTTTTAGCTCTTCCTGCCCGTGGATTATTACCAGTGAATGAGAAAGCCTACAACTTCAAAAATGCCTCACAAAAATGAAACATGGCATTGATGGAAATGCATGGAAGCCACAGAGACTATTTTCAATTACATAAAGATCTATCTATTGTATTTGAACTGCTACTTCTGACCCGAGTCACTGGTCTAGTTCTATGTACAGAAAATGGGTGCCAGCCTGCAACACTGTAACATCTGAAAGGAAAGGCAAATAATATACAAGCAGCAGATTCATAACAGCTTGTGGGTGACCCCTCTGTCACTATGATCCTGGTAACTTAGAAGGTCCAGGTAATCTATGCCAGTATCCTGCTTTCAGCTGGGATAGAGTTAATTTTCTTCCTAGTAGCTGGTACAGTGCTGTGTGTCGGATTTAGGTTGAGAATAATGTTGATAACACACCGATGTTTTAGTTGTCGCTAAGCAGTGCTTACGCTAGTCAAGGACTTTTCAGCTCCTCATGCCCTGCCAGCGAGAAGCTGGAGGGGGCACAGCCAGGACAGCTGACCCAAACTGGCCCAAGGGACATTCCATACCATGTGACGTCATGCTCAGTACATAAACTGGGGAAAGCTGGCCGGGGGGGCCGCTGCTCGGGGACTGGCTGGGCATCAGTCGGCAGGTGGTGAGCAATTGTACTGTGCATCACTTGCTTTCTATATTCTTTTATTATTATTACTATTTTACTTTATTTTATTTCAATTATTAAACTGTTCTTATCCCAACCCATGAGTTTTCTCACTTTTACCTTTCTGATTCTCTCCCCCATCCCACTGCGGCCCACTGCGGGGGAGTGAGCGAGAGCGGCTGTGTGGTGCTTAGTTGCCGGCTGGGGTTAAACCACGACAGTCCTTTTTGGCACCCAACATGGGGCTTCCTATTCGAGCCTGTTGTGTGATCAGTGCGACCCACTTACTCCAGCATCAGTTACATGATGTGTAGAGGGGACCCTCCCTTTGAACATCCAGCCCAGCACCGGCAGTCGGGGTGCCAGGAGGAGCTGTGCTTCAGTGCCGATCACTTCCGAAGCAGCTCGAGCCCCTTCATATGCTGCCAATATCTCTTTTCAGTTGGAGTATAGCGGGCCGCGGATCCTCTGTATCCCCGACTCCAAAACCCTAGGGGTCTACCTCGAGTCTCCCCTGGTGCTTTCTGCCAGAGGCTCCAGGTAGGGCCATTCTCCCCGGCTGCAGTGTAGAGCACATTTTTTACATCTTGTTCTGCCCGGACTGGCCCAAGGGCTACTGCATGAACTGTCTCCTCTTTAATTTGTTCAAAGGCTTGTCGTTGCTCAGGGCCCCATTTGAAATCGTTCTTCTTTCGGGTCACTTGATAGAGAGGGCTTACAATCAGACTGTAATTTGGAATATGCATTCTCCAAAAACCCACAACACCTAAGAAAGCTTGTGTTTCCTTTTTGCTAGTTGGTGGAGACATGGCTGTTATTTTGTTGATCACATCCATTGGGCTCTGATGATGCCCATCTTGCCATTTTATTCCTAAAAACTGGATCTCCTGTGCAGGTCCCTTGACCTTACTTTGTTTTATGGCAAAAGCGGCTTTCAGGAGGATTTGGACTATTTTCTTCCCTTTCTCAGAAACAACTTCTGCTGTGTTGCCCCACACAATGATGTCATCAACGTATTGCAGATGTTCCGGAGCCTCACCCTGTTCCAGTGCAGTCTGGATGAGTCCATGGCAAATGGTGGTGTTGTGTTTCCATGCCTGGGGCAGTCAGTTCCAGGTCTACTGGACACCCCTCCAAGTGAAAGCAAACTGTGGCCTGCGCTCTGCTGCCACAGGGATTGAGAAAAACGCATTAGCGATATCAATTGTGGCATACCACTTGGCTGCCTTTGAACTCCAGTTTGTATTCAAGTTCTAGCATGGCTGGCACGGCAGCACTCAGTGGTGGCGTGACTTCATTCAGGCCACGACAGTCTACTGTTAGTCTTTAACAGTCCATTGTATCGTTCAATTTTCCCAGAGGCTGGTGCATGATAGGGGATGTGATATACCCACTCAATGCCGTGCTCTTTGGCCCAGGTGTCTATGAGGTTGTTTCGGAAACGAGTCCTGTTGTCTGACTCAATTCTTTCTGGGGTGCCATGTCACCATAGGACTTGCTTTTCAAGGCCCAGGATAGTGTTCCGGGCGGTGGCATGGGGCACGGGATATGTTTCCAGCCATCCGGTGGTTGCCTCCACCATTGTAAGCACATGGCGCTTGCCTTGGCGGGTTTGTGGGAGTGTGATATAATCAGTCTGCCAGGCCTCCCCATATTTATATTTAAGAATGTATATTAATACAGTATCTTCCTTTCTTTCTTATGACTTATAAGAAAGTATTAAAAGGTGTCTTTTCCCATGGAATCAGAAACAGGCAGTCATTCTCTAGGAATGAATGAAATGCATTTTGGGTTTTTGTCAAGCTGAGGTAACATACCACATAATCTAATTATTTCCTGACCTCTGCTTCCGTCGCCATCATTTCTTCCCTTTCATATCCTGTGTATCAGCTCAGCTGGGCAAATTCAAACCCAAAGGAATTTTTGGAACTGAGACTCAAATTGGATCTTTTCCAGAGTGAGTTCTGAAGCAGTAAAATACCCCATCAAGGGACACAACAGATTTGACACCACCTGCTATTTTAAATCAGTCTCGGATCTCTTCTTCAAAGATACCTCTTGCCTACTTTAAACATGAAGCTTTGAGTTGGACTCACAAGCCTTTGGCAGATGCTATATCCTATATCGAACAGGTTAGACTACACAGAGTAGCACTTTCTAACTGTCAAACCCATGGAGAGAAGCAGAAGCTACTTATACCGTCGCTTTGCTGTTTCTTTCAGCTGGCCATGCAGTCATGATGACTGTCCACAGGTCTGCAGATGACTGGATCAAGTCATACAAGAAGTAGCAGGGTCACAAACTACTGCATATAATTCCTCAGCTTGACAATAGTTTTGTCTTGCAGTTTCAGCCTGTTATGGTGCAGAAGTGGAAACATCTGTTCTTACCTGCATTCTCCTCAGTGTTACGGACACTAAGGGCATGAAAATGACTTACCGACAGTCATCTATACAGGACTAATGTTCTAAAATAACAGACATTCCAGTTTATTACACAAAATTTTTGATTAAGTTAGCGAAAGTTAGAAAGACCAGATCACTGCAAACAAAAAGGCTCAGCAATACCACCCACAGACAGAATGAAGACCACACCTACTAAATATTAGACTAATTAAGCTAAATACAGGCTAACTATGAGGCTAAATATCACAGACTAACCAACCAGAATTGATCCATCAGAAACTATGCCCAACCAACAAGCAAAGCAGACAGAGGATGTTCCAGTTACTAAAACTTTTTAAGATCCTTAGCCTAACATAATTTAAGATAGAGGCCAGAGTGGAGAGAAAGGAACAAATCTTTCTCACACTGGTCTCAAGACAAACAATGCCGAGAATAATCAAAGAAAGGTGTCCATTAGGACACGCGCACCCTTGTCTTCTTTAGCTCTGTCCCAGACATCACTGGGTGTTCCTCTGACATCTGCACCCTCAAGTACTTTCTTCCCAGCCTCCACCCCTTTAGTCCTCTCTCTGTTTTGTCTAGTTTCTGTTTCTACTGGCTTTTTTCCATTTTTTTCCCCTCTGGATTTCATCCACAAGGCAGAAGGAATAAACTCTGACATCTAAATACTGTCTCAACCACTTTTCTCTCCCCTCAGAGGTATGGTTATCGTCTTCAACATTGGCCTTCCAGTTGCTGAAGTTTTGGCTGTTCTGCAGACCTTTCTTTCCTTCATGCATATATGCTGGACTTGACAATTTTTTGCTGAAATGAATACATTTCCTTGCTTATGCTTTAATGATTTGGATAACTTCTGATGAAAAAAAATGCCGTTCTTGGCAAAGTCCTGATTAGCAATCAGCTCTGCTCCAGGTAGTTTTAGAGGAAAATGGTTCATGAGGAAAACTCACTGGCATATCAAAGGATCCCAGATGAGAAAAAAAATGAAAGTTGCTACTAGCATGCCTATAATTTAAAAGGAATCTAGGCCCTTTATTTCACTGTCCCATTTCACCAACCTCAGCTGATCAGTTAAACCAGAATACCATATTTTCTGGAGCAATGGCCCCACTCCTTCGTTTCCAACACGAACTGAAATTAGGCTGCAGACATTATACACATCTATTCTTAACAACTACCTATCTATTGCTTCAATATGGGGGTGTCCTGTATACAGGGATAGGGCAAGTATATGAGCAAATATGGAAAACTGTTACCTGCTCAGGCATATCTCATAAGGCTAATCTCTCTATTAACAAAGCCCCTTAGCAGAGAGGCAGCTTATCTGGGAAAAAAAAAAAAAGATTTTTGCTAGCATAATCAAAGCACCTCAAATGAAGTAAGCTGTATCATAAAAAAGAACTCCTCTGCCAATTCAAACTGCATCTCCGTAATGGATGGAGAAGTGCATGTGTAGCTCTGTAAGCCAGGGGTGTGATTTTTTCCCCCAGTCTTGATCAATACAGCTACACTTTTAATAATGTGTGGTGTGGAGCTAGCCTTAATTTGCCATTTTCTTGCAGAATATAGAAAGATTAATACTTCAGTTTATTAGAAAAACATGTTTGGCATTATAATCAATGCTATTTGAATTATAATAACAATATATTTATGAACTATTCAACCAGCACAGAGGGTGATAAGAAATTGATGATTCAGCCACTGAGCAACATAATTTGTTCCATTTCTCACTTACTTGAAAATAAGCTTGAATTTCTATTAAAATTGTTATAGCAATAGCTGTTGCAAGTATGTGTAACAGTGACATCTGCTCTTAATGCCTGCAATTGTTTCTGTAATATAAAAATATTATTACCTTGTTTTGCTATTGCAATGCAGGTTATCTGACTGAGCACAAAGCTGTGATTCAGTTAAACATATATTGTTGTCAGAAATAGTTTCAGTTTGTCCTACAATATATGAAAATAAAATTACTGTCAGCAAGAAAATTATGAACTAGTTCACAGAAGAAAGACTAGTATAAAGTAAAATTACTGAATGCGAAACTCCACAAAATATCTGAAGGCAGGAAGTGGTAACAACTTGAGCAGGAGCTAACAACATTGGCACTGTTGTTAAAAAGAAAATTATTATATTATAATCGGATGTATTGTCAGAAATAGCAGACGGAAACCAAATAAATCACTTAAATTATTTCACTTAATTCAAATCTGTCAGCCTGAAACAACAGATTTTTAAAAGATAAAATATCCAGAACAGTAAAATTACACACAGAAGCAACTCAGCAAATAGAACCCAGAAGTAAAGATTACAAACGTAAAAAGATTAACTTAAATAATTTTCTGACACTCCAAAATTACTGCAACACAAAAGATGATAAAAAATGAATTGAATAGAGCAAAGACCGAGTACTTTCATTATCTCATTAAGATTGATATAAAAACAATGTTTAGAAGAGTAAGCTTGAGCAAAACAGTAAAAAAAAAACCCTAAAAAAAAGCTATGAGATTCCCTCATATAAGCTGATTTGCACCAATGTTGTATCACTGATTCAAAAGGGTAATTACTGGTTTACGTGAACATAAGAAGAAAGAGCAGGTCCCTTCAACTCTAAGAAGAGGCAGGCAATTGAACAATATGCAAGAGTCACCAGAGCTATGGAAAGCTGAACATGACAGCTATCACTCAGGGTATTGCAGGAATGATGAAAACAATGTTGCACTATGCAAAGAGGGCTAGGTGACCTACTAGTCATTCTTTCAACCCGAAAGATTTTCTGAAGAAGGGCATGTTGCAATCTTTGTCAGAAAAAATTATTTTAATACTTTAGCTTTTTAATAGCTTTGTTTTACTAAGCTTTGAAAACAAATTAGACCTATTTTCTAGGTCATACAACTTAGGTGCATCTGAATACTGCATTCACACAACCCAATGTTTCTCCAGTTTGGAAACAAACAAACATAAAAAACCCACTAGGTAAGCAGGAGAACTAGGTAAAGAACTCATTTTCCTGATCAGGACATAAAACACATCAGAACACTACTGCTGGGAAGTGTTACTCGCTAGCAGGAAGAGAAACTTTTATTGTGTATTATGGGAAATATAGAGGGCTCCAGCCCGTAAGTTAGCTTTTCTCTGATCACATACCTGCCCAGATGTCGTTGATACTGTTTGCAGCTGTCATACCTTCCAAGAAATCTGGTCAACACCATGAGAAACGTATCTCTGGGAATGAACTGGAACATATAGAAAAGTGAAGTACAATTTTAAATATCTCTTAGTACTGATTTCAGAAACAAAAGCAAACTACTATCTTTAGGAAAAGTAAAACAAAAAATGATGGGAAATAGAACATTTCAAGGTATCTTTGAGTATCTATCAAACATAAAGATTACGACTCTGGAAATGTAGGCTTTTCTTGAAAAGCAAACCTTCTTGACCTTCCCTTTGCCCTGAAGGTCACAGTTTTGGAATAGCTGTTGTAGAGCAAAACAATGTCCAGATCTCATTTCTTCATGCAAAATATGTTCCAACTAGAATTTTAAAAAAAAAAAAAAAAAAAATATATATAAACATCAGAGATCTTCTCAGCATGTATTTTTTTCCTGGAAGCACAAAAACTGAAAATCACTGAATCCAAGAAGAGATATACGCTCCACCATGTAATGATGGACGGCCAGGCCCAGAGAGTTGTGGTGAATGGAGTTCAATCCAGTTGGCGGCCGGTCACGAGCGGTGTTCCCCAGGGCTCAGTTTTGGGGCCAGTCTTGTTCAATATCTTTATCAATGATCTGGATGAGGGGATCGAATGCACCCTCAGGAAGTTTGCAGATGACACCAGGTTGGGTGGGAGCGTTGATCTGCTCGAGGGTAGGAAGGCTCTGCAGAGGGACCTGGACAGGCTGGATCGATGGGCCCAGGCCAATTGTACGCGGTTCAACAAGGCCAAGTGCCGGGTCCTGCACTTTTGCCACAACAACCCCATGCAGCGCTACAGGCTTGGGGAAGAGTGGCTGGAAAGCTGCCTGGCGGAAAAGGACCTGGGGGTGCTGGTCGACAGCCGGCTGAACATGAGCCGGCAGTGTGCCCAGGCGGCCAAGAAGGCCAATGGCATCCTGGCCTGTATCAGAAATAGTGTGGCCAGCAGGAGTAGGGAAGTGATGGTGCCCCTGTACTCGGCCCTGGTGAGGCCGCACCTCGAATACTGTGTTCAGTTTTGGGCCCCTCACTACAAGAAGGACGTCGAGGTGCTGGAGCGTGTCCAGAGAAGGGCAACGAGGCTGGTGAAGGGTCTGGAGAACAAGTCTTATGAGGAGCGGCCGAGGGAACTGGGGTTGTTTAGTCTGGAGAAAAGGAGGCTGAGGGGAGACCTCATCGCTCTCTACAACTCCCTGAAAGGAGGTTGTAGCCAGGTGGGTGTCGGTCTCTTCTCCCAAGTAACAAGCGATAGGACGAAAGGAAATGGCCTCAAGTTGCGCCAGGGGAGGTTTAGATTGGACGCGAGGAAAAATTTCTTTACTGAAAGAGTGGTGAAACATTGGAACAGGCTGCCCAGGGAAGTGGTTGAGTCCCCATCCCTGGAGGTATTTAAAAGACGTGTAGATGAGGCGCTTAGGGACATGGTTTAGTGGGCATGGTGGTGTTGGGCCGACGGTTGGACTTGATTATCTTAGAGGTCTTTTCCAACCTTAATGATTCTATGATTCTATGATGCATGTTTGGCAATGACTAAAGAAATTATTTTCTGCAGAGATCTACACCAAAAGAAAAAGTACAATATTCCTTTCAGCTGCAAAGTAGGCTTTCAAATTCTGCTTTATGCTTGTTCTGAATAAGCTTCACTGGTATTATTGGAATAAATATGATCTTGACTTTTCATATTATTGCAGTAGCTTACGTTGCCAGCTTACAATTTTGAGACCCTTTTCTATTGTCTTCAGCAGGTCTTGTCCATGAATAATGATTGAGTGAGGGCACAGTTCAGTGTGGGTAAATTAATTCTGTAATAACAACGAAGTAGTGTGTGTAACACTATGCAATTGTGCACTAATACCTGTGCAGAATGTTACTAGGTAACTGAAATGTACAAATTTATGCCAGCTAATCTTTTCTATTTGAGAGCATCACAAACCAGCACACATCAAACCGGACAGGAAACAACTTATAAAGCAATGGAAACTACCGTTCAAAGTTAATTTTTTTACAGCAGTTGTTTAAATACAAAACCTGATTTCAGGATGTGCATTACCCCATCTGCCTGCTTACATGCATTTGAGCAGATTCCTACTTCAACCACTTCAGGTCTAAGCTGTGTTCCAGACTAGGACAGCAAGCTGATCCTGCTGCTGGTAAAACTCTCTCTGCTTCTGGCTCAATTTCCAACTTTAGCTGGTTGTCCTGAGCCATTAAAAAATAGAGGTGGAGAAGGAAAGGAAAATAAAAAATATATACAAACAGCATGTACGAGAGAGATCTGGCAAAACTAGGAAACCTGCATTCATGCCTTGCTCTGCCACATGCTGACAGAATGACCTTGACCAAGTCACTTCACTTTTCTTTGCCTTTTCTTCCAAAATACAGTCTGAGGATAATGAGTTATACTTGATATCAAAAATATATTTACCAAAAAAGAGTTAATAAATAGTAAATCAACTGTTATCGAGTCTAACAGGTTTTGCTTATAAGGACTTTGCTTATATCCCTAGCTTGGAAACTGTCCACGATGTCTCCGATTAATGAGTTTACCATAATCTGTAATGTGTACTGTTATGTTTGTGCATGAATGCATTAATTATCAAACAATGAATAGATGTTCTAGAGTACTGTAAATGTTTATGACAGCCTGTAGCATCCATTAATTATTTACTGTAATTCACACCTGTGACATAAAAGACGATTTTTGTTCTCAAGGTATGTTGAGACCTATGAGGAAAAATTACTTAAGTTCTAAATCTTAGCAATATTGTTATTCTGTCTACAGCGTACCAAGTACTTCCTATACAGTCCTATAGAGAAGCAAAATTAATTTCAGAGCAAAGACTGTGATTTCAATTCTTCAGACAACTAGTGTAGCAGCAATTAGTGCTTGACTAATCTGACTCAAAGCAGTCTTGTCATACCTGATACTGCAAGAGAATTAAACAAGAAATTGAGGTTCTGAAAACTGTGTGAAATAAACCGCTGATGAGGAATCAAATCCTGCAGGATTAGTGCTTGATTTGTTTCCTTTTTCCCTGGCTTCCCATGCCCCACTCTTTCCAGAGACCTTTGCCTTCTCCCCCACTACCTCAGAGCAGCCACTAGTGAAGTCAATGAAGCACTGAAAATCGAAAAAATATATTAACCTTACGTTAGTTGCTTTCACCAGGGCAATCCTTAACACGGCAGAAGACATTCAGTCAACACATACACCTTCATTACTAGTTCAGTCAGAAGGGAATGTCAAAAGTATAACATGCCTGGCCACACACCTGCATGAAGAAGAAACCATGCAACGGAGACTAGAGAGACTCATCTAACCTCGTTAACCTTGCTTGTGGGCTACTCTTCCACATCTCTCACCCTGCCCTCTCGCTGCAACTTATTTCTGTACTCCTCCAGTTTTCCCTCCCCACCTAGCCTGGTTTTCTCTCTCCGTTTTTATTCCTTCAGCTGCTCATTCTTGTTTCTTAAACAACCTACCTGAGGCACCGAGCCCTACCTCTTACTCTGCCTCCCTTTTGCCCTTAGTGACATTTGCCGCACCTCCACCTCTCCATCCCTACTCTCTCGAGACTTTACCATTGCTCAATCAGCCCTTCTTGCATTCTCGTTCTGCCCTTCTGCCCATTCCACTCCCCTTCCTTCTCTTCACTTGCTGCTGCTGGAAGATACACTTCAAATATTTCCCACAGGCCTATTAAATCTCAGTGTCCACACGTCCTGGATCCCCTTGTCTGACTCTCCCTCTGCAGCTTCAGTTTCTCACAGACACCTCCATTTCTCATCCCATCCCACCCCTTAGTCTCATACTGGGGCTGCACTCACCATCACCATTGCTTTTTAACTGCTTTTGAGCAGTATCTCAGTTCTTTTCCCCTCTGAAGAATTGTTAGCCAGCCAGCCAGCCAGCTCCTCATCAGCCTTCCTCTGTGATTTCAAATGACTCTCTTCATTTCCTCACAATTTCTCACACTCATCTTCATGAAGCTTCCAGGCTTCACACTGATGTCCTTGCTGACACCCTATAGCACACACCCGTATATCTCCTTGCCCTGGTCCGTTCATTTCACCTGCACCCCTCACTCAGTGTCCTACTCCCTGGAAGAGCCATTCCTTTGACGTGGTCTGCAGCAACCATTGCTTTACCCCTGATCTCTGTTGTCCCATCCTTCCTCTCTGACCTGCTCCCTCGCCTGCCATGTCCTTTCTCATGTCCTCTCATTTGCTCTTTCCGTGATTTTCATCTCATCAGACTGATAAAATCCAATCTAATCTCAGCCCTCTTCCTCCTGCTTTATCTTTCTTCTCTAGCACAGATTTGGTTGTAGATTCTCTCTGTTTCTTACTCTCCACTCCTACCTCATGAATTCTGAAGTCTGGTTGCCAAACATACCTCAGTCTGCCTTCAGCTTCAATCTCCTGGTTGGCCTGTGATCAGGTTTACTTCATCCACAACCATTTGATTGTCTCCCAGCTGTGCCATCCTCCTAACTTTTCCTCCTACTTTTCCAAGTTAACTGAAGACCTGGCTGCCTTTCACCACTTTTAATGCACTTCTCAAATGCTCTCTTCCTGAACATCTTCTGCACAAATCCTTGCCAAAGGAAATATTAACATGGTACTGCTCACTTCCTGCAAGTCTATTCGTTGTGTTACACGTTGGGTATTTTTTCTTTCCTACTTTTACACCCCATGCTTGTCCTATTACAACGTAACTTCTGATCTGTTTCATACCCATTTTCATCCACTTCCTCAGTTGTCTTCTGCAATTTTGGGCCTCCTCCAACTCCTTGTCCTCACATTACAGACGTGCTCTAATAAACATACCCTATGTTGACTCCCAGCACTAACGCTTCCCTCCTCAACGTGCTGCTTACACTTACTGTCCAGTTTTCCTCCTCTCCAGCTCAATGTAGGCTCTTAAGCCAGATAACAATACCAAGCTAAAACTACCCTCACTAATATCTGCCCAAGACAAAACTCAAAACCCAAACTCCTTCATTTTTCTTGATCATCTTTGTCACTACCAACCCTCTTATTTACCCTCAACTCTCATGCTCGTTTAGCCTCTTTAGGCTCTCTTACTCTCCTCCTCCTGACCACAAACATAAACCAACCTTACACAAGGAGAATTTACTACAACATTAGAAATCTTTCCTGAAAAAACCCTGTGTATTTCTTCTTGGCATCTTGCCAATACACTGTCTACCCATCACTGTCTGTGCTGGGGGTCAGGATGGTCTGACTGATTCCTTGTGCTCCCTCCCTTGTGTCTGCTGTCAGACTCAGACTGCTGACTTTTGAGGAAAAGATTTTTTTATTTTGTGTCTGGCCTCGCCTCAACACTAGGGTTCCCAGTGTCTTGGAAATGCAAATAAACAAGGCTACACACTACTTTGTAAAAGTTGATCTCCTGTAGTGTTTCAAGCTGGCTATTCACACATCAAAGCACAATGCAGTCAGCCACTAATCTCTTTTGAAAATGTAGATCTAGGTTATTATTTTTAGCTCAGAATTTTTAGGAACAAATTCCAGTGTCTTTATGCTATGTCAGCAGTACAGCGCACCCACAAACTCAGCCTAGAAAGCCAGCTAATCCTTCCCAAGCTGCAAAGATCTAAGGAAGATGAGGCTTAAAAGCTGGCTTTCAAAAATTCAGAAAGGAAAGCCTGCATTTTCAGAACTGTTTTAACCATTTCTCTACGAAAGTATCAGCAACTATTCTGAATATAGAACACCAAACACCAACTAACTGTATGAAAAGCCCAAGTTCATTTCACTTTTTTTTAATGACATTTCCAGCTAGTGGAAATGCTTTTCCTCAAGTTTGGTGGTACTGATGGAGTTAGCAGTAAGTTCCTTACAGGATACATTTGAACTCCTACAGTAAGTAGCATAAAAAGCCTCATTGTCATACATAGGAAAGATCCAAAACAGGCATTTGGAGCAAAAATCAAAAAAATGAAGAATAACCCTCAGAGTAGCAGACACATGTCCTGGTCCAGCCCTGCTTTTGTTAACACTATTTGGAAGCCGAGTATCTCCTTGAAGTAGACATCTGGGCTCAGGGAAGGGCGAACAGAAGCAGAAAAAGTGGCTATTCACTTTCTATGCACTGCTTTCTTTAAATAGTGGCAGTCATGGGTAAACAGTATTACTGCTACAGAAATACCTGTTAAACCAAAGAGCCTCTGTGTGGTGGGATGATGATGCACAACAATAACTTCAAAAACTAACTGTAATTTTTATGATAAAGACTTTATTAGAATGTAATTTTTTTTAAAAAAGCAATTTAAATGAGCTAAAACAAAGATGGTGGGGGAGGGGCAGGCAAAAGACCCTTTCAGGCTAGACCCCCCTCCCCATAGTCTCACTCCAGGCCCCCCACTCCCCTCCCTCCCCAGTAGCACATCACTGCCACTGTCCCACCTCTCACTCACCATACACCAGCCAGCGGGGCACTAGCTGACACCTGTGTGCACACACTGAGAAGACCTTATCAGTCTGGACAGTCGGGCAGCAACTGTGAGTACCACCATCCCACGGGTCTGTATGAAACCAGCAGTAGAAGCCCTGAGACTTCTAAATACCCCCCTAAAAAGGAGTATTTACTTTCCTGTGAAAAGAGGAGATACCAGACCTGGTGAGTGAAGTATGAGGAAGAAAAAGGAAAGGTCAAGGGTACACAAGTTAAACAATACTCCCCTCAACTCACAGTCTAATTCTAGGGATCCCCTATGCTTCCTGCTTGCACCTGTTTTTGGTCCTTGCTCGGGGAAAAGGTCTCTTCAGGGGAGTCCTCTTCCCCTTTCTTAGAAGCTGGGGAAAGGCTCCATTTGCTCAGGATGGCCAAGGCACAAAGGGTGATCCTGGAACGTAAAGCTGTCGTCTGCTTCCCAGAGCTGAGGTTCATGAGAAGAGACCTCTACCTCAACAGACCTAAAAGCAGCAGAGGGCAAGAGAGACGGGGGATCAAATTTAGTGTCTCATTGACTCGTGCTAACAAACACGTCAGTGAGAAGAGATTTGCTGTCCTGAAGAAAATGTCTCTTCGTGGAACAGCCAATCTTTTAGCACCTACATTAAGATGAATCCTATTTCCATTATTGATACCATATTACCAAATCAAAGCAGAACTCACTACCCTATGCATTCCTCAGTATAAGATTGTCCTAGGAGCACATCTTAATGCCTTTTAAAGGCAAACTCTTAGGTATGCATCTACAACTTGCTGCACTGGCTTTCATGCAACTATTCCACGCAACAAAGTCACCCAACAGTGAATCATAAGCTCTGGCTTTCTCATGGAGGTCAGTCAGAAAGAACAGATGAGAAACGGGGAAATTAGTGAGGGAGCCATGTAATCTGCATTTGAGACTCAAACGTTTCCCTAAGAACCAGACACTGAATGAAGGCAGGGTTTCACTACAGCCTTTACTCTTCTTTCACATCTGGTGCAGCTCAAACAACTTAAGTGTGCCTGAGCATGTGCTTCCCGGAGTCCCTTCCCCTCCCTCCCTCCTTCAGAGGGGACTGACTGTGACTCGTGAGGGTCTGACCTTGCAGGGTTGAAATGAGGGTACAATGCAGGAAGGCATGTCGTCTCCTCTTCAGGAAAGCCAGGTCCTGGAGCATGCCGGGTTATTTAAAGACCTCAACGCCTGCAAGTTCACACAGTGTATCAAACATGAAGCAGCTCTCTTTGTCCTTGACTCAAAGAGGTCTAGCCCATTTCTGGTTACCGATGCTCATGACGGTTGTGCTATTGCACCACCTTCCAAGCTGACTATTCATCCCTGGTGACCTTTGTTGTAGGGCACGACATCCACACCAGGGTGCCTGTCCAGCACCCATGTCCCCCTCACCCTTCATGGTGTGAATCCATGCACACGAAGTCAAGGCTTAAAAGCACTCTCGCCTCTCTGAGTTGAATTCAGTCAACAAGTTGACTGGTCACCGCATCCAGACCTCTCTGGGCAGGCTTTCAGCCCCCAATCCCAGCCTCTGGCCTGCACGAAACGGTTAATGTCGCCTGAGGTACTCCTGCCAGCTTCCTTAGTCCCCTCCTGTGCCTCCCGGGAGCTATTAATACAGCAGGCACATGCTCTGACATAGTGTTCCCCGGCAGCGACCAGATAACTTTAATTTGCCCTTTAAACGTCCCGAGCCCAGTAGCCCTCGCCGTCCCTCCAGGGGAACATGGCGGCGCTGCCCCGCGCCCCCCGACGGGGGCGGGACCGGGGTGGTCCCAGCCAATGTCCGTGTCCCGGGGGGACACCTCCTCCTATCGCGAGAGGCCGCGGGATATAAGAGGGGCGGCGGGGGGGCGGCGGGCCATTTGGCCGGTGGTGCGCGGGGGCGGCGGGGTGGGGAGGTGAGCGGCTCGTTGGCTCTCTCCGGGCAGGGGGTGTCGGACCGGCTCCCAGCATGGGTGACCAAGCGCTCAGCTTCCTCAAGGACTTTTTGGCCGGTGGGATCGCTGCCGCCATCTCCAAGACGGCTGTCGCCCCCATCGAGAGAGTGAAGTTGCTGCTGCAGGTGAGGAGGGGGCGGCGGCCGGGGGGCGGCGGCGGGAGCCCGGCGGGGCTGCGCCACAGGTGGGTGCCGGCGCGGCGGGCGCCAGCCGGTGTGACTAAATATGGGAAGGAGCTCGGCCGGCTCCGGTTACGCGGGAGCTGCCCGGGCCCTTCAGCACCGCCTCGGGGGAGCGGGAGCTGGGCCAGGCGGCGGGGCGGGCCCCGTCCATGCCCTTCAACGGGCCGCCGTGCGGGGTCACCCCTGCAGTGCCCCTCTCTCTACCTTCCCACCCCTCCTTGTCCTCTGTACAGGTCCAGCATGCCAGCAAACAGATCACGGCGGAAAAGCAGTACAAGGGCATCATTGACTGCATAGTCCGCATCCCCAAGGAGCAAGGCATCCTCTCCTTCTGGAGAGGCAACCTGGCCAACGTCATCCGGTACTTCCCCACCCAGGCCCTCAACTTCGCCTTCAAGGACAAGTACAAGCAGATCTTCTTGGGGGGAGTGGACAGGCACAAGCAGTTCTGGCGCTACTTTGCGGGGAACCTGGCATCCGGGGGCGCTGCGGGAGCCACCTCCCTCTGCTTTGTCTACCCGCTGGATTTCGCCAGGACCCGGCTGGCGGCTGATGTGGGCAAAGGAGTCAGCGAGAGGGAGTTCACTGGGCTGGGCGACTGCATTGTCAAGATCTTCAAGTCTGATGGCTTGAAGGGCCTGTACCAAGGATTCAATGTGTCTGTCCAGGGCATCATCATCTACAGAGCAGCCTATTTTGGAGTTTATGACACGGCCAAGGGTAAGAAGTGCATGGAGAAGTGACTGCAAGGGAAGATCCATCCAGTAAAGGCACTCTAGGGCACTTGGCAGTACAAGGACAAGCGGGGCTTGGCTCAGCACCAGTTCAGAGTGGTAGTGCTAGAATACACACAGGTGTTTCTGAAATGCATTCTTATCTCCCTCAACTTGCTGCTCTGAGCAGAAGCCTTGGGTTTGCAGTGTGTTTTCAGATGCTTTCTAGTTTTTCTGTCTTAAGGCTTGTACAGATGGGCTTGTATGGTAGCTTGTTACTTGTTGCAGCTCATGACACAAGCCTGGGAGGGTTCTGCAGGAGAGACCTTTTGGTCAGGGAGCATGAAGAGGACTTAGATCCCAAAAGCCAACAGTCCTATAAGCTTGTTTCACTCATAGTACCTGGTAATAGTCAAATACGGATGAAGGGAGAAGTTGCAGGCTTGATTGAGTTGACTTGATTGAGTGACTCCTGGAGTTAGTGAGTGATTGTTCCTTCCACAGCCATCTCTCCCACAGTCCTTTGCCTCTGTACTGACTCTGCTCATTTGTTCTTGATGGCAGGTATGTTGCCTGATCCAAAGAATGTGCATATCGTAGTGAGCTGGATGATTGCCCAGACTGTCACTGCAGTAGCAGGGCTGGTTTCTTACCCTTTTGATACTGTGCGACGTAGGATGATGATGCAGTCTGGCCGAAAGGGAGGTAAGACTAAGTGCTCCTATGGTGTTCTGGCAGCAGAACGTATCTCTTCATTGAGATATGATGGGAGATGCTGCGTATTTTTTTGTCTTATGGAAAACTAATGACCTTCTTACTGGGATCCTTAAAAAAAGAAGCTATGGGAAACACATTGCTGGTTATTTCTGTTATGCTCACTTAAGAGGCTGCGAGTTGATTTGTTTTGATTTCCATGTGGAGAATTAAAATTACTTTTCATTAATTGATTACTTAATTTTAAATTATTGGCTATAGTTTGCTTATTCCTTGTTTTAAATATATGAAAGTTGACACAGACTTGCTGTATAACTTCAAGCCTTCTGACCTTTATGTCTGTTTCCACAGCTGATATTATGTACAAGGGCACAATTGATTGCTGGAAGAAGATAGCTAAAGATGAAGGATCCAAAGCGTTCTTCAAAGGTGCCTGGTCGAATGTGTTGAGAGGCATGGGCGGAGCTTTTGTATTAGTACTTTATGATGAAATCAAGAAATATGTCTAAAACTTAACATAATGTAGTTCAATTGTTCTCAATCAACTTTTTTTAAAACTATGCTACTGTGATGTAATGGACAACAAAATATTTCCTAGGGAAACAGAATAAAATTTGAGTAACATATCTGGTTGAGATGAGGATGCATTAATTGAAAAATTGTCCACTACATCACAGTTACATTTTGTATGAAAACTCCTCCAACATTTGTTTTGGAACCTGTGTATATATTATACTTTGAATTTCAGGTAATACATTTTGTCTAGAGACAAGACTTAGGTGGTCTACACCTAGTTTAAAATCTTAATATTGTGAACTCTTAGTAGAATGAGACCTTCAGAAATACCTATTGTAAAGGGATGTCTCTGGCTACCCAACAGCATGATGACATAACATGAATCAAAATAATGTTTTCTTCTAAAGCTGTATTTTTTAATAAGATGTTAAGTGAAAAGCATGTCTGAAAATACAAACTATACTAAAGCACCAGGCTGAGTTCCTAACTGCAGCCTCTTCACTGACAAATTACACAATCATATGGTTGAAACAGTTATCTGATTTTTCAAACATACTTTGCAGAATATGGAAATAGTGTTTCAAAAATTCCCTGTATCTTCACAAAGCAAAAAGTTGTCTGTTCTGTTCAATTGAACTAAAACTGAAATCATGAAATAAATTAATATATTAATGAACTTTTTGCTGTTTTCAGTAGACTGAACAAGTACAAGTACATGTCCTTTAAGGTGATGTCCTAATCATCTTGTGCTATTAGTGATTGTCTGGTACTGCCTAAGCCTCTTGAAAGTTTTTCAACAGAGCTTTAGGTAGGTGGAATGGCTATTGATAATTCTACAACAGCAAAACCAAGTGGATTCAGCTTGAGGGTACTGCAGCCAGTTGTCTTACAGATTAACTACCATACAGTCTTAGCTGCTTTGATAATTCATTTGTATTACCCTGAACTTTGAACTAAGTGTGTCTTCATTTGATAATGAAGTCATTGCTGCTTATTTTACTTGAAAAGTATTCTAGAATGGAATACTTGTGAGTTATTTTACTAACTATATTTCCAACTACACCATTATTAACAGCTTGAGCTATTAATTACCAGTGAGATCAGAACATGCTCAACACAGTTTTTAAACTTTAGATGCTGCATGGTTGTGAACTCACTGAAGAATAGGTTCTCTAATTAGGCAAAGGAGGGAAAGTGAGCTGTGTCCATTTCAGTGGTTCAGTTAGACTACATATAAACAAATGTTTATGTATCCACCTAGGAAAAGGGGTAAGACTAAGCAAGTAATACTCAAGCTTTTATTTCAGCTGCATCTTTTACTACTTCATATATAGAAGTAAGGTGCCCTTGTGGATTTTTGATAAAAAATTCTGGAATGCCTGTCATTTCTAGTGCCCTGGGGTGAAAAAAAACCTGTGGAAACATAAACGTTGGCATTGCAGTAGCTGTACTTGAAGGTAAAAGGCTGGCAATTTCCACATTGAATATAAACTGTGGAGTCGATTATGCCTGGGCTAGTAGAGTTGAGGAGTGAACAGTATTGCTCTAGTGAAGGGGTTATCACTGCCTGAGATAGGACCTGCAAGAATGTCCTGTCACTGCTGTAAGTTGCCTTTCCCTTACACCTGGTCTCACAGCATTGCTTGTGTGGAAGCTGGAGCAATTCAATACACAAAAGCAAGCTGATGCAAAGAGTATTATCCCTTGCTCTGTGAAAATAGCGTACTCTGTTACTCTGGAGTGTAAATGGAACAAGTCTCCCAAAAAGAAAACTCTCTCTGTTAACATTGCATGTGACTATAAGAACTATCCAGTTACTCTCATGGATTGAGAGCACACATTCTATGACTTTCATAACTGAGTATGCAGATGAGAGTTCTGGATTAACCAGTTTTGGGAGTAGCAGTAAATGGAGCGCTAAGAGATTCACATTTTGATCAGTTCCAAGTTCTGTGCTTTGGCTTCCAGTTATCCCTTTCCTAGATTTGAAATTAATTTATTGCCAGATGCAGGTAGTCCTAGCTCTCTGTCACTTTGTATGATGGGCTGTGTGTGTCTGCTACAGATTCAGACCAGCAGCTCAGTTCTCCCTGACAGCAGGCACAAGCTACTAAAATGGTATCTGGAAGCAACATCTATCCACCTGAAGAACTGAAGCATTGGTCCAAAGATAGACTATTTTTAAATTACCTAAATTTAATTCTTTTTTGTCTCATGAAGATAGTGTCTCTTTCAACCTGGCCTGATAGTGACCATGAAAGAAGGGAGATGAAACTATCTTAGACACTTGCTTTTCTGGATATCTGGTCTGTTTTCTTCCCAGTAGTAAATAACCAAGGTTGCAACCTGTTGAACCATAAGTTTGTAAAGAAAAATCTTCTCTTTTTCAAAGTGCTTATTGCAGTAGTCTTAGTTAAAAGCTTTACCTGCCTGCTTCTGTTCTTTCTCTTCCTTTTCTCCTTCCTCCACCCATTCCTAATGGTTCCTTATGAGAAGCCTGCTAACACACTGCAACTATTCATTTCACGTTTACCTCACTGACAAGGTTGCGCATGGCATTTGGATGTTTTAGAGAAGGTAAGTTGGCTACAAAGATACCGGAGACAATGACAGATTGTAATACGCAGAGGTACCAAACGTTGGGGGGAAGTGTAGGTGTGAATGAGCAATAAGAGAATTAAGAGGAAGCAAAAGAAACTTCAGACAAACGTAAATGAAAGAAGTTACTATATTCCAGAAAAAAAAAAAAAAGGCAAAAAACAAAGGAGGAGTAAAGGCTATTAAAAAGGAGAGTGAGGAGTATCAACGCAGGAAAATCCCACTGGGGGAAGAGACAATACATGAAATAATACATGTGGAAAACACAGGTAAACAGCTCCTTATTTCTGCTTGAGTGCTTATGCACATGCACACCCTGTGGCAGATTCCAGGCAGTACTCTCCGTAAAGATACTTGGGGTAAGAGTTTGAAACTGTCAGTGAAATAACCATTCACCCGAAAGCAACTCTGCACTGAGTCCGTGGCACTCAGCATAATACTTGCTGAAAATGTAACCGCAAATCCAACCATCAGCCATCTGCAAAGCTGGAAAACAGAAGACTTTGTAGATAGTCTCCAACGGCTATTTGAGCTCCAGTCAAATGAACCTCGGTTGTCACAGACGATTGATACCACTGCCCCAGTCCTTTTGCACCTTTTCAATAGTTAGTCACAGAAAAACTATACAGGCAAAAGCCTGTATCAAGACCATTATTACCTTATATCTCACACTTGAACACTGGGAAACCTGCCCTGAATAGCCTGGTAATATATCCTACTAATACAGAAAGACAAAGCCCACCTACCATGCAGCATATACTGTACTGCCTAGCTCTGAAAGGACACTACCTGGGGAGGGAACTGAGGTACACTGATCTTTTGGATGAGATGAAGTTAGGAACATCAGGTGGGTCTGAAAGATAAACCTGTCTCTAAAGAGCGTAACCTACTACAGAGAGTGTGAGGGGGAGCATCTATGACAGCAGACTGAACCTTCCCTACCTTTCTGAAAGTGATAACCTCCACTCTCTGCCCTACACTTGTCATGGAAGAAGCAGCCATCAGTTCTTTAAAAGCCATAAGGAAGAGTTTAAGACATGGTGAGATGTATAGCAGAAGGAAAACACCTTGCTAAGTTGTTCAAAAACCAGAATAACACCCCATCTGCAGGGATGCCACAGTTACAGTTACTGGATAATCTCAGCTGGAGATAGAGGGTCCCGCTAGCCAATGTAGGCTGTCAGGGAAAGAAGCATTCTGCCCCAGGTGGCAAATCTCAGCCACCTGTGTTCCCCTTGTGAAGTCCCCCTCACTTTAAACCAGAAAAATCTCTCAATAGCATGTTGTAGTCCTAAGAGCCACTGTGTGGAGAGAACTGTCATTTTTGTTCGAAGCTCTGACCACATATAATACAGTGGAGAGAACTGTGATTTTTGTACACAATTAGAGCCCAGAACAAAAATCGCAGAGAACGGCATTTTAGGACTCTCTAGTGAACAACACAGGTGGTCCTGGAACCAGAAGTGACAGCTACAAGGATCAATGTTGCCAAATCCTGTCTCATCTTGGCCAGGAGGAGAATTGCCAGGAGACATATAGCAGCTTTCTTGACCAAGGTACTAATTAGAACCATGCATCCTGAAGACAAACCAGATCCATATCACAAGCATTAGCAATCCCTGCCAATATCTGAAACAAGATGACCTCAACATAATTTCAGTCCTGCAAGATGGCTCCACATGCAGCTCTGTATTTCTGTATTTCCTCATTCATCAGGTGACAATGACATGGTTCATCCACTATTTTGCTCAAGACTTTGAACAGGTAAACACCACAAAGATGTACTCAGTGTACGGGGTTCATAAGATATACCACTTTGGTACCAAAGGAGCATTTTCTCCTTCATCATTTAGCTTGTTGATATATCACTGTGTATTCATCATCACCTGCTTATGATGGTCATGACTGCGCAGCTAGAAGGCTTGATGTAAGTCACTGCCCTCATCTCCATCACACTGATGCGCACTGTGCTCCAGGGAAAACCACAAGCTCTCATTTGCCAGATAACTCAATGAGCTGCCCAGGTTGGGAAGGCAGGAAGTTATTTTTGTCTATTGACCATGGAGAACAAGGAAAAGCACTGGGATAAAGATGTTATCAGTGACCTGTTAGAAGGAAGTGTCTCAGGCTTTTTACAGGGGTTTATCCTGAAACTCACTAGATGACAATCAGGAAAATACAGTCCAACGTAAAGTCTACATACATCACGGAAGACATAAATCCAGCCAGCCATTTGATTTAGGACAATCAGACAAACCCTCATCTGAGTGGCAGGATGACAGCAGAGATGCCTCAGGATCTTCAGTAAAGACTGCAAGCAATCTGATAGAAGACAGGCTCTGGCACAGGGGAAAACCTATACATTCCATATGAGGAATGGCCTTGCGTGATTCTTCCAAATTAGCTTGAGTCTCTTAGGTTCACTGGGATTAAAACCAAGTTCTAAAGGATTTAGTGGTCTGCTTGGGAAAACGCCCTTCCCATGTCACCTATCCAGACAGGGATGCATCATCACTCCCTGTTCTTCTCATATAGTCAATGATCTGAACTAGGGCCTTCTTTAAGGCCTTCAGTATTGTAGAAAGACTACACAGCAGAACCCTATCCTGGAAGAAACGGAGCCCACAATGAGGCAGGGACACTTCCAGAGCAAAAACATGACACAGGCATCACAGTCCATTTCTCATAGTAGTGAGACCAATATGCCAGTGCTGCCACCCAAACCGGCAATCCTGTCACTTCAGCAGGGAGATCAGCTCCTACCTGAAACCGTGTGTCAAACCAGTGTGGCAGTTCACTTTAAGGAGGAAGCAAAGCAGCTTGCACTTTCCTTTCAAAGAGATCTTCTGGAGGGGAAAAGAAAAAAAAAAAAGGAAAGTAGAAGAGAACATAAAGTGGCAGCTTACAAAAAAGACAGAAAACAAGTCTATTAGAAACAGGATTTTTTGCTATAAAAATCTTGATGAGATAGTATCTAACTTAATGAAGACCTGTCAATATGGCTTATTTTAAAAAACCCACACCAAAGTCACTAACAGGTAGAGCGTATCAATGAATACACTGATTCCTTGCATTTTCCTCCACTACACACAGTACAAAACACTTCTCCCATGACCTCCTTTGCACTTTAATAACAATTATAAAATTCTGAAAGAAGCCACTGCAATGACAAACAATTCATGTTAAATATTTTATTTCTTATGATTTACAAAAATGACATACAAAATTGACAGTCTTTCATACCAAAGTTAAATAAAATAAGATGAAGCAATTAAAAAGTAATCCATTTCATTAATTCCTTCACAGAAAAAAATTATCATATGAACATTCAAAAGTATTTAAACTGTGACCCTGATATTCACATTCAAGGACAAAAATCTTTAAATAGTGAATAATTTTAATTAGCACAATAGTACAAATAAATACAGCAGCACTATGCAAAAAATTCCTTACAGTCCCTATCAATGAATAATAATTGCAATAAAAATCTGTTTGCCACAATGCTGCTTAAAGTTAAAAGTTCAAATATTGTCAAACAGCTAAATTTGATCCACAAGTCATCAGGTGCAGAAGCTCTGCCAAACTATCACACAGGACCAAGTAAAAAGTTTGTTACAATGCAGAACACCTGAAAGCCTAAGCCCTCATGCAAACACGAGCGAAAAATAATAAACTTTCCTTTTCATAGGGCTAAGACCCAACATTACTGAATACAGCTTTTTTTCTTTATGTATAATACAAAGAGATTTCCTCTATCTCTCCTGGGAAGAAGCTGGGGAAGCAAGCAGGGTTCCTGCGATATCCATGGATAGTGGCATCACAATTTATGCTCTTTGTGAGACTACAGTCCTACAAAATAAGGTCACTGAAAGTTTGCCTTTACATATAGAAATAAAGCATACCACCTACTATTTGCGATTACCAATTCCATTAAATTTTGCTCCCCTTGTAAATGGATGTTGCTACTGAAGCTTATCTGACGCTACTACAAGTATTTGGTATGAACATGACATTAAAAAACAGGTTAAAAAGCCTAACAAGATTTTCTGTTTTCTACTTTTTTTTTTTTTTTAAATCCTGGTTAGTAGTCACTCCCAAAATCACATGTTCAAGTTTCCTGCAGCTCAAGTTCATGTCTCCCCACCGAGAAGGGCAAGGACCTGCAAAAGCAGGGCCATGAAATATTTCCCATGCTTAGTTACTTTCTCTAGCTTGAAGTATGTAAAACTTACTCTTGTTTAGAGTGAATCTGAAACTGTTGTTCACCAGTCTTTACTCTTGTTCAAATAGCATCAGATGCTTCTTTCCTACACAAAGGTCCCAAAATACAACTTCCAAAATTCTTTTAAATCTGGAAGAGACACAGCCTTGAGTATAAATCAAACATTCGACACCTGGAGTGCAAGAGTGGCAGAACATCATCTTCTGCAGTCTCAGTATTCTAGCTAACCATGCAGGAATACACAATCTGCTTTTCACCCCTTCATGCTGCTGTAAAAAGAAGATTCTTTCAGTCATAAGAACATGACCCACAAAGTTCAGAAGGCTTACCTAAAGCCAGGATGAAAAGCAAGGACAATCTAGGAATTAAGCATGTGCTTATGAGTTTAATGCAATATTTAAAAATATTATTATTTTAAGGATTTTCTTTACATCTGCATCTATAGTGCAGCAAGTCTGTCCTTCCGCGTTATGGATACAAATTCCACTTATGATTTGAGAATAAAATAATAATTAGTAATTTCTATTTAACTTGTCCGTTTAAATACCTCCTTCTTTTTCATAAGTTCTTCCTGTCTTGGAAAACACTGACTGAAGTGAAAGTGTTCACTTAAAACCATTTTATAAGCAATTATATCATATACAATGCATTTTAATCACTGAACAATGCAGAAAATTTTTTGCACATAGAATTTACAAAAGCACTAAAAATAGAAGTCTGAGGATCATCTCAGAATGTGAGGCAAAGAACGCACTTATAACCAAGCAGCACGAACATTAGTGGGTTTAGGTCTCTGTAATGCCCCACTGGCTGAATCAGACACGGGTTTTTCGTTCCTCTGGCTCATTGTACTTGGTACAGCGGATGCTCTTGAAGTGCCTCCTGTTAACATACACACACAAAAAAGAGTGAGAGTGCTTACGCTTGGTACAACAGAAAACTTCATGCTATATTAGTACTGCAACAGTCATTACCACAGTTTCCAGAAAAAAAACCAAATCACAGTAAATTGAATACAAACCCAAAATGTTATGAGTTGTTTGTAAATGGTCAGGACAAAGAATTCAAGCCTATGCTATAGTGCCGTGGTTCTTCAACGTGATCTATGGGGACATGGGATCTACTTCCAAGTATTACACACAAAATTTCTAAGAGAAACAAGGCTACTATCAGTAGATTTCCATTTTCTGAATGAGAATTTGAAACTTCTTTGGGGTTTTCGTGTTCTGTTTTGTTTTTTTTTTTTTCCCCTTCTCACCTCCTTTCAATAAAGGGTACTGGCAAAACGAGAAATATTTCTTTACAACAGTGGTTTTTTGATCTACTTGGAAAAGATGATTAACAAGACAATTTATTAGAAATTTAGGAAGGTAAGTAAACAATTCATATGGTCATCATACTTCTGGTAGGATTAAAAAAAAAATCACTTTAATGATTTCTGTGTGATAAATGATCAATCTAAGGAAGACAGAGAAATGAATTTATTTGCTATTCTTAGCAGTATGTGCTTCACAATTCTGAATTATAAAAAGATAAACACATGCAAAGAAATGCAAGAATCTGCAACTTCAAAGTACTTACTGGAAGGACTAAGCTGGCTGAAAGCAGACTTTCCTCTTCTTACAGATGGTGAAGAATTTAGATAACTCATCTGGCGCTGATAGTCCATCAATTGTTCAGAACGCCTCATACCAGCTGTTGGTTTCACTGCTTCCAGTCTTTTCAGGAAAGCCTTAATATTGAAGAAAAATATCATCAAGAAAGAGAAAGGATAAACAAAAAGCTATGAAACAAACATTCACAAATTGATTTTTATTTGAACTGCAAAAAACCCTCAACTTTTTAGCATTGCACAACACAAACTCCCCCACTGGTGACCAGCACAGGCTATTCTGCTCACATTCAACTCTTTTCTCAGTGTTAGAAGATGACACAAATAGTAAGCATCCCTTACATATCATCAATTCTATGTTGAGTACATCTTTAGTACCCCATAGTTCTCTGGGCTTTATGATAACTTGAAACAATGCATCTGTTTGGTGATAGTAAAGGTGATGGGAAGATGGCCTGCGCTCTTCTAATCCTACCTTTGGTTACTCCTCTCTTCTAAATTTCTGGAAGGACGAGAAGTTGGGTTTTTTTAATCTTTGCTTTGCAAACGTACTTAGACCATTTTATATTGCCCTACAAGATCCCCAGAGGGAATTACTGACCTCAATTCTGTGAAAGTAACATCAAAAGGAAAGCACAAACATCCACTGGACAGTATTTGTTTTATCCATAATGTAATTTTAAGAGATTCTAGTTGAAATTACTGTTATAGATATCATTTCCTCTTGTTGAAATTAACCCTGGCAATCATGCAGCAAGCATTAAATTAGGACAGCTACTTGATAGTATCTGTAAGATACAGATAGTTTCTCATTCTGCATAACTACTTCTACTTGAAACAGGATTAAGAAATTTCCATAATCTAAATAAAGAACCTGATGGCAGGACGAATTTGGAAGTGCCCAGCTACATACAACTTCCAATTAACGACTTCACATTTTTAATATATTTTGCCTCCAGTGCTTGCCTTGCATAGATCTATATATTCCCTCCGCTAACTAATTTCAATTCATTTGATGGCCTACAAACATTTGGCAATGACAAAACCATTGCTGGTCAGGGTTATGACACGCATCCTATCAATGAGACACAATGCAAACTGCGATTACACAAGTCTCCAAAGTACTAAAAATAATGATTAATAATGTTAATTCTGTTAATAATGATGTATTGTCTAGATGCATACTTACATGGTAGAAGTCAAGAATCTGTCTGTATAGCCATTAAACTGCACCTTGTATGAAACAATCATTCTTCCTCACTGCCAATCAGGTACTGATTTTTTTTTTTTTTTTAATTTATTTCTTTATTTTTTAAAGAAGAATTTAAAAAATTACAGAAAGTGACTTAGGAAATAGTATAGTATTCACAGGAAGTCAGTTGTCATTGTCTAGCTGAAATAGGAATCTACAAAGTCTTGGTAGTTCATGCATGGGCACTGGAAACCTGCACAGAGTGCACAAGGGAGAAAGGACAAGTGATTTTGGCTCAGACATAGTATGTCACAAGTGCTTGCATCAAGTGCCAGTCAGTTCATCATCAAGTGGAAATACCTAGGTAAGCAAAAGTCAAAGGAAGGACTGCAACTAGAAATAGCTCTTCACTAAAGCCAGTTGCAGAACATGAAATGGTATGTCTCAAAGTTACATCCAACATTTTACTCACAACTTCATCCACACATCCTAACACAACTACATACATTTAGACATGCAGAGATCACTTATTTACCTTCAATATTAAAAATGGAAGCTCTCAATACGTTCAGTTCAATCACAAATGGATCGGATAAATTGTAGAAGTGACTTCCCTAGGAGAGTCGAGCATGTTTCAAGTCTGCACTCCAACTGTAACAGCCTCATAGAATTTGCATACTGCAGTAATTTCAAGCTTGATTCTGAACATACAATATTTACATATGCCCGCTTTATTCTAGTTTAAATACAATTCTCTGCTTTTGCTTTTATGCCTGTATTTTGGCAAGTATCAAGTCCCCATTACTAAAGCAAAAAAAGAGGCCTCTCTCAGTACTAAAACATTACTTTTTGAACAGGTTAACACCGGACTTGATACAGCCCTGAGCTACAGAAAGAGCAGACATAGATTACGCGGTGCAGAAGTGTTCTAAGAAAAGCTCTTATAGAGAAGGAGAGAATATCTCCTGTGGTTCCCTTGCCCTCTGCTGCGAATTGTACCAAGGGCATGTTAACTTACATGCTATTTGCAGTCATGAATTTTGCAGTTTGGAGAACGGCCTGCTGCATACAGAAATGAACTCATCAACACACTGAAACGGCAGTCCTGACCTACTAAATCTATAACCTGGAACTAATCCGATTCTTATGGTTTTATTACCAACCCTACAATCTTGAGGTCCTTAACCAAGGAACTACCTTGTACAATGGTACAAGTACCTTGAACAAATGTTCTTTTTCAATTATACATATAAATCTACTAATTCTTGCATCATGTTCTCCTTTTGAGAAATGGACTGAAGAACACTGCTACTTCCCTTGTTCTTTTGAAGTGCTATATCTCTGGAGCCTTAATCCTGCACCACTGAAACAAATAGAAATTTCATCATTGATCTTAATGACCAAAGAATCAGATCACATAACATAATCCAGGTGTTCAGAACCAAATATATGTTCCCGATCAGATTTAAGGAATAAAAAAAAATTTAAAAAAAAAAAAGAGTAACAGACACTAATGGCAGGAATGTCATTAGTTGCTCTAAATTGCATTGTAGCTCCTCAGAGCTCTTGATTCAAGCTCAATACATATATACTATCATATCATTAATGACCTCCCAGCTTGGCAAAAGCCTCCCAAGGCTTCTATTTCCCCCATCTTCTTTTACTTTATTATAATACTGAGTTTACAATGGAAGTAGAATAATAATGTTAAAAAAAAAGAAAAAAAATCACAGAAGGTCTTCCTGCATGACTACCTTCTAGGAATAGGAGAATCCTTTATAAATCTAGGCATCTGGACATACAGTAGTATCTATAAAGACACTAAAATACACATTGTCAATGACAGAAGAAAATGTCAGATTGCCAACAACTGGAGAACAAAGGAACCTGACACTGCATCAAAAAATTGCTGCTATACAATGGACCAAGATAAATGCTGCTAATTCAAGTTTGGGCATATCAGGAGAGCACTAAAGCTAATTCTAATGCTCTCCGTCAGAAAAAGGAAAAAGAAAAAGAAAAATCAAAAATCAGTACACATTCTTCTGCAGCTATGTTGAAAAAGAAAGAAAAAAACCACTGAAAATGCAGCACTCCTAAATTGAGTTCAGAGAGAAGGTAAAAACGTTACTTTTTCTTGTTTTACTTTGCTTTTTAAATCCATGAAGGCTTCAGTTTCACCTCCTTTGAATCCTAACCAGCTGACTAGTGTGCCTTGACAGCTGTTCACATTTATTTATATTATGCCTCCTCTAATGTCACTGATGTTAGTGACCACACTGTCCCCTTGCAGAGTCCAGGTGGGGGAGGGGGAAGTAGATAACAGTGCATCCAAGGACATGTTTCTCTTCTTATCAATACAAGTATTTGTAATTTTCTTCAATTGCCAGTTGCATTAATTAGCTCTAACCTGACAAACTCTAAATGTCAAAAAACTCTTAAAGTTCTTCAATCTACAGAAAAGTCTTTTTAACTGAACAGCTATCAAGTTTACACGTAGCTGGCATCACCACAAAGAAAGTAGGCTAAGAGTAAAAAAAAAAAAAAAAAAAAAAAAAAAGAAAAGAAATCCCACAAAATTGAGCAGTGGGCAAAATAACCAAATCTTTCCTTGAACCTGCCAATTAGTCAGTCTTTATTATAATTACCACAGCAGTGTTCAGGAATCTCAAGTCTGGGTCAGGAATCAGCAGATCACAAAAAATCTGACCACAAAGAGCCTATAGCCTAAATACTATGATCACAGAATTGCACTGTATTTGCACCATACTGCAGTATATTTTAGCCAGGAACATCTGCATGCCAATCCCACATCCTGATAGCTTCCCCTGATGAGAGGGCCATAGAAGCATCTTTTTTTTTTTTTGCGTTGCACTTTGTAATCTCAGGAACTGCCAACATTTTGTCTTTAGTCTTGGCATAAAATGGCTTCGAACTCAGTAAGTGAAAATACCTTATAAAACGCTGTGTGCTTGAGTTTCTAAGGAGCCACCAACCCAACACGAATTCTTCTGGGCTCCTAAGACCCAGAAGACTACATTCTCTTTCACAACTGCACTCCCCACAGCTTTCTCCTCCAGACTGAGACCAATAAGGCTGAACAACCTTGGTATTCTTTCTACAACCACGTAAGTATGCAGCATCCAAAGCCTGATGCTTTCAGATTTGGGGGTGGTCCTTGGGGATGGGACAAAGAGAAGGCAGAGAAAAAGCAGTGTGGAATACGTCGAGGGAGAAGTGCAAGATGCCCAGGCACAACACTGGTGGACCAGTGCCCTCCCCATCCTGTTTCTTTCCATGCCTAAATATTATCTCCCTGGTTGCGGCATGACACGGATGGCAGGGCAGGTGCAGTGCAGCACAGGATTGAAGGCTGTGGCTCAAGATAAGGTATATTCTTTGTATGTGGTGGCAGCCAGTTAGGGGGATGGCCACAGGCACTATCCCTCCCTTGCCCTTTTCTCCCCGCCCAGTTAGCACAGCCCATCAGCACCATTAAATCAAGCGGAGGCAAATGAATATACATTCATTTATATCAGTACAGTACTTGCATTTCTAAAGGATGTTCAGGTTTTCCAGCAAGACAAAGGCAGCCCAGACCACAAGAGAAGGGAAACAGTTTGGCTGAAGGATCTTTGTGCTGGTAGCAGCCACAATGACTAAAGCAAGTGGTGGGGAGAAGCATTCATGACATCTGCAGCACAGATGACTCGAGGAACCAAGCAGGTAAAAAGAGAAAGACAGCCCGTGCAGAGAAACACAATAAGTGATTTTTTTTTTTTTTTTAAATTTGTGTGGGAGGGTGACTATACTAGAACTGGGACCAGGGTTGGATCTGTTGGGGCTTAGGGTACATTTTGGGGGAGTATGAGGTGGGGGAATGAACAACATGGAGTGTTATGTGCAGTGAGTCGTAACAGCATGGGGTAGGAAGAATGCAGAGGGACGCATGGGAAGACCAAATATCCACAGAAGAGAACACCCTCGTCCCCTTTGATCTAAGGTTTGAGAACCGCTGTCCCAGACCTGCTGAGATCTTCCAGCGAACTTCCAGTGTGAACTCAAAAGGTCACTTGTTCCCTAGGAACTTGGCTGAACACAGCAGCTTAGCTCACTAAGATCACCTAACACATAAATCCTAGTCAGAATTAATAAAAATGATGAAAAAGCCCCAACAGAAACAAATACAGAGATATGAATTACTTCTAAGTTTAGATGAAGTGACTGAAGAATGGTGTGGTGGCTGCAAATCTATATTTCAAGGTCCCCAAATACTTACCTGTATATACCAGTATAGAATTTTGCATCACACAATAAACCATTAGAAGTTTAAATGGTGTGTAGTGTCCAGTCTATGAACTTGAGTATCTTATTTATACTGGCAGAAATAATGATTAATATGTCAATACAGATAGAAACACATATATACAGACATGGGAAAAAGTAACACATCAGTCACACTTCTGTCCCTTTCCACTGGAGAGGAGACAGGGTTGAGAGTATCTTCAAACACAAGAGTAAAATGTTTTCTGGAATCAGCAGCATCCTCTATCGGCAAAAGACATGCTCTGGTCTTGCTAGCTTAGATAAGCACTCAAAAGCATGTTCCACTTACGAAAGCACACAGTCAAAAGCAGCAAATACAAAATTCTGACATTAATTTTAACAGCGATCTATTTTGCTAATTGTGCTTTTTCCATAAATTGCTAATCACTACCTTATAACTACTGTTCTTCAGAGCAATGCACCTTTTTATTCCATCATAGCTCTTTCTAGCAGAGTCTGTGGGAGCAACATATATTCCCCGTACCTCCTTGCACCCTTTCACAAAGCTAGAGAGTACCAAACCGCTTAGATTCCTCTCTAATTTCTAATATTTGAATTACTTTCCCCCGCATCACCTTTGATGCCAAATGCCTGCACCAGAAATCAAGCTGTCTTTCTGATAACAGTAAATATAAGCATTACTCCCAAGAATGTTCTAGTGGAACAAGTGAAAGTTTCCCCTAGACAAGGTGTTAACCTCAGGATAAGAAATTATAAAAGCTGTAATCCAACCGGGGGGGGTGGGGTGTGTGTGTGTGTGTGTGTGAATAAACCTCTGCATCAAAACTCTGGGTTGGAGTAACCGCAGTGCCTGTCGTTTTGCTGTCAGATCCAGAGACCTTCTCTTCCCCTTGAGGGTACTCAATAGTGTTGAGCAGGGCTCGGTAGGCATGGGCCAGGCCCCACCGCATTGCAGTGATTTGTCTCTCTCTGGAATTGCCAAGGTGACAACATACTTTTTCCAAATACTTTACTAGTTTTTCAGAATTCTGCACTTGTTCAGAGCTGAATTTCCAACACACTGGAGGTGCCCACTGTCCTAGGTACTTGCCCATGCTATCCCACACACCCTGCCACTCGTAACTATCCAGCCTTGGGGCAGATCTCTGGGTGGTATTCTTAAATAGTCTTTTAACTTTAAACAAGACCTGAAACACATTCAGGAGTAGGAGCAACAGGAACATGCTGGTTTGAACATCCCACGGATATTCAAAACTCTCAAGAGCTATTGTAACTAGCCTGGAGAAGGGGAAGGTGAAGGAAGGTGTCTCCCCCGTAAATTGGGTCTCCGAGGAGAAAAGGTACAAAGTATAATTATTAATAGTCTCCGAAAGATGGCTCCCGAAGTACAGAGATGATGGCAATGCTGAGTACAAACCACAGAATCATTTAGGTTGAAAAAGACCTTGAAGATCATCAAGTCCAACCGTTAACCTATTACTGTCAGGTCCACCACTAAACCATGTCCCTAAGCACCACATCTACACGTCTTTTAAATACCTCCAGGGACGGTGACTCAACCACTTCCCTGGGCAGCCTGTTCCAGTGCTTGACAACCCTTTCAATGAAGAAATTTTTCCTAATATCCAATCTAAACTTCCCCTGGCACAACTTGAGGCCATTTCCTCTTGTCCTATTGCTTGTTACTTGGGAGAAGAGACCGACACCCACCTCGCTACAACCTCCTTTCAGGGAGTTGTAGAGAGCGATGAGGTCTCCCCTCAGCCTCCTTTTCTCCAGGCTAAACAACCCCAGTTCCCTCAGCCACTCCTCATAAGACTTGTTCTCCAGACCCCTCACCAGCTCTGTTGCTGTTCCTTGGGCACGCTCCAGCACCTCAATGTCTTTCTTGTAGTGAGGGGCCCAAAACTGAACACAGTATTCGAGGTGCGGCCTCACCAGTGCCGAGTACAGGGGCACGATCACTTCCCTACTCCTGCTGGCCACACTATTTCTGATACAGGCCAGGATGCCATTGGCCTTCTTGTCCACCACTTGGGCACACTGCTGGCTCATGTTCAGCTGGCTGTCGACCAACACCCCCAGATCCTTTTCCAGTCACGCCTCCCCAAGCCTGTAGCATTGCATGGGGTTGTTGTGGCAAAAGTGCAGGACCCGGCACTTGGCCTTGTTGAACCTCATACAGTTGGCCTGGGCCCATCGATCCAGCCTGTCCAGGTCCCTCTGCAGAGCCTTCCTACCCTCGAGCAGACCAACACTCCCGCCCAACTTGGTGTTGTCTGCAAACTTCCTGAGGGTGCACTCAATCCCCTCGTCCAGATCATTGATGAAGATATTAAACAAAACTGGCCACAATACTGAGCCCTGGGGAATACCACTTGTGACCAGCTGCCAACTGGATTTAACTCCATCCACCAGAACTTTTTGGGCCTGGCCATCCAGCCAGTTTTTTACCCAGCGAAAAGTACACCTGTCCAAGCCATGAGCAGCCAGTTTCACCAGGAGAATGCTGTGGGAAACGGTGTCAAAAGCTTTACTAAAGTCTAGGCAGACAACATCCACAGCCTTTCCCTCATCCACTAAGCAGGTCACCTGGTCATCGAAGGAGATCAGGTTAGTCAAGCAGGACCTGCCTTTCATAAACCCATGCTGACTGGGCCTGATCACCTGGTTGTCCTGTATGTGCCACGTGATGGCATTCAAGACGATCTGCTCTATAACCTTCCCCGGCACTGAGGTCAGACTGACAGGCCTGTAGTTCCCAGATCCCCCTTCTGACCCTTCTTGTAGATGGGCGTCACATTTGCTAACCTCCAGTCAACCAGGACCTCCCTTGTTAGCCAGGACTGCTGATAAAGGACTGAAAGTGGCTTGGTGAGCACATCTGCTGACTCCCTCAGTACCCTTGGATGGATCCCATCCAGTCCCATAGACTTGTGTGTGTTTAAGTGGTGTAGCAGGTCGCTAAGCATTTGCCCTTGGATTATGGGGGCTTCATTCTGCTCCCCGGCCCTGTCTTCCAGCTCAGGGGACTGGGTACCCGGAGAACAACTGGTCTGCCTGTTAAAGACTGAGGCAAAGAAGGCATTAAGTACCTCAGCCTTTCCCTCATCCTTTGTCACTATGTTTCCCCCCCTATCCAACACAGGATTGAGATTCTCCTTAGCCCTCCTTTTGTTGCTAATGTATTTATAGAAACATTTTTAATTGTCTTTTACAGCAGTAGCCAGATTAAGTTCTACTTGGGCTTTGGCCCTTCTAATTTTCTCCCTGCATAACCTCACAACATCCTTGTAGTCCTCCCGAGCTGCCTGTCCCTTCTTCCAAAGGTCATAAAGCTCTCCTTTTTTTCCTCAGTTCCAGCCAAAGCCCTCTGTTCAGCCAGGCCAGTCATCTTCCCCGCTGGCTTGTCTTTCGGCACATGGGGATGGCCTGCTCCTGTGCTTTTAAGATTTCCTCCTTCAAGAATGTTCAGCTTTCCTGGACTCCTTTGCCCTTCAGGACTGCCTCCCAAGGGACTCTGTTAACCAGTCTCCTGAACAGGACAAAGTCTGCCCTCCGGAAGTCCAAGGTAGCAGCTCTGCTGACCCCCCTCCTTACATCTGAGAATTTCATGATCACTATGCCCAAGACATCCTCTAACCATCACATCACCCACAAGTCCTTCTCTGTTCACAAACAACAGGTCCAGCGGGGTGCCTTCCCTCGTTGGCTCACTTGCCAGCTGTGTCAGGAGTGTCTTCCACACACTCCAGGAACCTCCTAGACTGTTTCCTCTCTGCTGTGTTGTATTTCCAGCAGACACCTGGTAAGTTGAAGTCCCCCACGAGAACAAGGGCTAGCTATCTGGCAAACACCAGATTAGTCTCACAAACAGCCATTGTATCATATCATAAGCCAGTGTTACAAAGTACAGCAAAATGATAACCTTGACGCAGCTCCCAGCGGTGATAAACAGCACAACAGGGAACATATACAGCAAGTAAGGTGTTACATAACACAACTCTGAGAGCAAGCACAACAACTTTGAGAGTAAATTAATCAACATTGTGACCAGCAACTATCAAACTAATATAATGAATGTTTATAACAAATTTGTTCTAATGTGCTCTGGTCAGATTTGTCATTATCTCAACCCATTGAGCCCCATGTTGGGCACCAAAAAGGACTGTCACGGGTTAACCCCAGCGGGCAACTAAGCACCACACAGCCGCCCGCTCACTCCCCCTCAGTGGGATGGGGGAGAGAATCAAGAGAGTAAAAGTGAGAAAACTCATGAGTTGAGATAAAGACAGTTTAATAGGTAAAGAAAAAGCTGCGCACGCAAGCAAAGCAAAACAAGGAATTCATTCACTCCTTCCCATCGGCAGGCAGGTGTTCAGCCATCTCCAGGAAAGCAGGGCTCCATCATGCGTAACCGTTACTTGGGAAGACAAATGCCATCACTCTGAACATCCCCCCCTCCCTTCTTCTTCCCCCAGCTTTACATGCTGATCATGACGTCATATGGTATGGAATATCCCTTTGGCCAGTTGAGGTCAGCTGTCCCGGCTGTGTCCCCTCCCAGCTTCTCATGCACCCCCAGCCTGCTCGCTGGTGGGGTGGGGTGAGAAGCAGAAAAAGCCTTGACTCTGTGCAAGCACTGCTCAGCAGTAACTAAAACATCCCTGTGTTATCAACACTGTTTTCAGCACAAATCCAAAACATAGCCCCATACTAGCTACTATGAAGAAAATTAACTCTATCCCAGCCAAAACTAGCAGAGACCCCCTGCACAGACTACTGTTGTAGATTTCTATTTTTGAATTATTTACAAAACCCTGCATCCTTCTCCAACAAACCTTTCACAAAGGTGTATCAAGAAGCCTATCCTGTATGCAGTACCTCAGGCCTTGTATGAGAAAAAAAAATCCTGTCAAGTAACAGAAGAAAGATTCATAAGGAAGTTCCATGGAATTCCAGCTCTTCAATCTACAAAGGTGAAGAAAGCTGCTGACCAGAAGAAAACAAGTTCATAAAGCACATACTTCTAGCTATATAGCAAAAAAACCTCATCAGTGGCCAGAGTAGGGCAGCTCTTTCATTTATAGTCTCTGAGAAAAGCATGTCATACTTGTAATCCCAAAGGTAGTAACAGAAAAATCAATGTTACAGCTGTGATGCTCTAGATGCACACACACTTCAAACAGAATAAAAAAGTAAACAGAATTGCTCAAAAATGATAGCAATGCCAAATAAAACGTAAGAGCTGTACTGATGAATCACTATTCCGAAAAGAGCAGCAGAATATATCATCCTGAGTTTGGGGAAAAGAATAAACCAAATGTTTTTCTAGTCTAAAATAGCATGATGTCCTAACATAAATTCTAAAGAATGATTGTGATGTCAAACATGCCCACTCATGTTGCTGATGACAACAACTAAAGCATAAATGAGTAAGTAAATGAAGGATATTATTTCTCCGACTACAAGCAACCACCATTAATCTCTAACGTACTAAAGCAGCAACATGTGAAATAACTGTATGTGTTTAGGTTTGCTGAATTTTTGATCCAAAAGTTGCAAAGGCAAGACATTCTTGGACAAAATACTGCAATATATCAAAAAAGAAAGGTTGTGGCTTTGAGTAAACAGAAGTGTATTGTAAAACATCATATACATTAATATTACAGTAATCATCTATTGTTACATAGTACAGCATATTACTATTAGATTGTAAGTGACTGTGATACAGCACTTCTTCCCCACAGCCTAAGAATACACTCTTATTATCACGTTCATGTAGAACAGCAATTCCTGCTTTCAATGTTTTAAATAAACAAAACCCCAAAAAACCCAACCCCACAACACATGAAGAAAGCCCTCCTACCAACCTACAAACACTGAAGCCTAAAAACATTTCTTCCCCAGACAATGAGAAGTATCACACATCTATAACAAGTATTTATGCCAAATTCTTTCAGTGTGTGAAGTATAACGTTCTTTTGGTCAACTATAGTCTAGTGAAGCTGGGGAGAAAGTTTCCTACCTTGAAAAGTTTTAACAAACCAGATGTCTGAAAGCTGGAAGAATTAAAACCTAACATATTTTCCTGAATAGGTGTGCTGGTTTTGGCTGGGATAGAGTTCATTTTCTTCATAGTAGCTAGTATGGGGCTATGTTTCGGATTTGCGCTGGAAACAGTGTTGATAACACAGGGATGTTTTAATTACTGCTGAGCAGTGCTTACACAGAGTCAAGGCCTTTTCTGCTTCTCACACCACCCCACCAGTGAGTAGGCTGGGGGTGCACAAGAAGCTGGGAGGGGACACAGCTGGGACAGCTGACCCCAATTGACCAAAGGGATATTCCATACCACATGACATCATGCTCAGCAATAAAACTAGGGGGAAGGTTGGCAGGGGGGCCGCTGCTTGGGGCCTGGCTAGGCATCGGTGGGTTGGTGGTGAGCAATTGTTTTCATTTGCATCACTTCTCTTTCTTGGGTTTTACTTCTCTCTGTTATTTTCCTTCTCATTACAATTTATTATTATTGTTGTTGTTATTATTATTTCAGTTATTAAACTGTTCTTATCTCAACCCACGAGTTTTCTCACTTTTACCCTTCTGATTCTCTCCCCCATCCCACCGGGGGGGAGCGAGCGAGCGGCTGTGTGGTGCTTAGTTGCCAGTTGTGGTTAAAGCACGACAATAGGTCAATTAGACTTTCTCTATACTGAATCTATATCTCTATCTATGTAAAAGGAAATTGCAACCTACACTTACACAGATGAAAAAAGTGAATAAACTACTTCCACTATAAATAATTTTCCAAATATTTTAACTATATTTTATCTGCTTTTCAAACACACTAATGAACAACTAGGAGATATGAAAATACCATTGTGTATTAGAATTCAATCACTAAAAATATCTTATTCAAATCAGTATTATTTTTGCTATTTGACAACTCTGCCAATACCTTTATACAGGAGTCTGAATTTCTGTTTTCCACTAAGCTAAGTTATTGTGATTGCCATTACATTCAAATACAGTGACAAGCAGTGCGCTACAAACATTGAAAGAGACAGACAGCTACAAAATAAGTCAAAAAACAAAATTGACATTCACATTGTATCCTCTGTATTTCAAATATAATGGGTTTGATGCTATCATATTGATTGCTTTTTTTTTTTGCAACCCTGTTCTTGAGAGACTAGTAATCATGATGTATGAAGCAGGATGAATAGAGTTAGACTGCTATCTAAAGTTACGAGCATGTTAACAATAATGGTTGTTCCTCTTAAATTGAATGATACTAAAGTAGAGCAAACTCATATAAAGTAAAATCTATTTTCATCTGAAAAAAGCATCATTTTTTCAAAAAAAAAAACCCCACCATATGAACAATTATGCAAACAGCATAGTAAAGGAAATTCATTGCAGACTTACTGCAGTAAAGCTCCAAGTGCTGCCTTTATCAGTTTTGTAAGTATTTAGCAGTAGTTCATCTGACAACAAACAGTCCTTCTGAATTTACTGATCCAAATCAGTTCTCAAAACTTACCAGGTTTTCTCTTTCAATTCTTTGCTGCTCCTTTTGCCTGTTGAGGGCACTGTGGTACAATTTAGGAGGCGGTACAGCTGACTTCTTCAATGTGGTACTTCTTCTTGGCTTTGCAGACTGTCTGGACAGTTCTTTTAGCAACCTTTGGTTTTCCCGATCAATCTGTCTTACTTCTTCATTTGTGAAAGAATAATTTTTCCTTGTTCCTTTAGATGGCTGATCGACAGTTAGTTTTTGTTCTTTTTTCTCCAACTGTAAGAAAGCTTTAAAATGGCAAAAAGTAAAATACTCAGATTAAAAAACCAAACCAAACCAAATACAAATCTTGCATTCTATTATTAGGATTTATTTACAGACCTGAAAAACCAAGGTACATTTCACCTACCCCCATCTGAATTCCAGATTTATGCATTTCAGAATTTTTCAGGGATGCTCAGTTGTCCTCAGTACATTGATTTTACACAAGTTTCACCACAAAAAAATCAAGTCTAATTTTGGCCTTAGTTAAAACCCATCTGCTTCCTACTCACTAGGAATCTCCCTCCTCCCTATTTATGACTGGTAATCCAGAGGAATTGAACAGATGCAGCGAACAACTGAGCAATACAAGAGAATCAGCAATACGCACACAGACACTCTGTAAGCATTTGTGTAGAATATATCTGTTATTTAGAAATCAGAATATAAGTCAGCCTTATGTACATGGTCATTTCTTCTGCATGGCCAGTATTCCTGATCTCTACCTTTACCAGTATGCTTGCCCAACTTCTACGTTGACACAATATGCTCAGACTTCCATTCTCAAATATTTTTACTGTAGTTACTATGGTACCAGCAATCAGCATAGGCAATTATATATATATATATGCTAATGAGACTACTGTTATACAGCACTAAAGCAACATTGAACATAATTATCATCACAGTGGTATCATTTGTAGCACGAATATAAGCATCAGAAAAGTTTTCCAAGCAACAGAAAACACAGCCTCAGGAAGCCAGGACTAGAAATAACTTACAGAACCAAGAATTAAACCGTAAATTAGTATTTAGATGTTTGCACATGGAAAAAGATTTAAATTTTGCTCCAAAGATATCTGAAATATCTGTCTCAGCTGAGAGGCAGAACAGAAATTATGTTTCAGACAGAAAACTGACACTGGGGAAGCATGACTCAGAGACACAAAATGCATTTCCTGAAGTGATTTTGTTGATCCTTTGCTCCTGAAGCGATCCTACATCATGTTGGTGCAGGAATTGCAAAGGGAAAGATGAAAATTAAATTTAATGGATGGAGAGAAATGAGTAAGCATATATAACAGAAGAAAAATTACCGGGGCCTGGTAATTTAAAACAGTAAAAATCCGACAAATTAAACCAGGATATGAGGTTTCAAGACAAAAGAACAAAAGAATGCACGCTTAAAAATACACAGCAAGACAGACTTGCACAATTGCAAGATAAGATAATAACTGGAAAACTTCACTCTCAGCCAGAGCCAGCTATGTTTATTATAGTTCCACTGGAGCTTTGCTATTGACCTATTTCTAAGCCTTTGCTTTCTAAAGCTCTGCAACAGATCTTCTGGCAACTGTTTTAAGAGCTTTGCTGTCATGGTATTACCCCATCAAACCATTGCATTATCTACGGTACAGGAATGGCGGAACCAGGTTAGATCAAACAAATTTTCAAAGCTGAGACACAGATGAGGAAGCCTTACTCAAGCCATTCCCCACATTACTCCAGTATCACAGTACCTCCAGAAGGTACCTCTCACTCTTACCCCTAAAAGCCCCACACAAGCAAAACAACCATCCAAAGCAGAAGCTTTGAAAAAAGTAGAAGAAAAAAACACAGGCATGCAGTAATATTTCCTCAGCAAACACTTCCACATCAGCAATTTTTTGGCGAGGGATGTCTGAGGCAGCCTTTAATAGCTTAAAAACCTCAAAGAATTATGAGCGTATTCCTACTTCAAAACAAAATGAAATGAAATCTTTTTTGCAGTATCTCAACTAAGTTTATTCCAGAATTGATGCAAGAAAATACTGCTACTGTCTTTGAGAAATTTAGAAACAGCATCCTGAACTCAAATTCCAAACAGTTCATGAATTTCAAAATCCCTCTGGAAATTAGTATTTGGAATCTGGAAACTAGCATCAGTATGCTAGCCAATATAGGCAAGAACCGCCCCTAGGCAGCTCTAACTGTGAGGTTGTCCACATTAGCAAATATTGTTTTAATTTGTCAAGAGAAGATGCAAATCACCTCAAAACCAAGACACAATGCCAAATAGCGCAGATCAAGTGTGCCAACAAACAGGTTAATAAAGCATAAATATTCTTGAAAAGCATCTTTACAATTTAGTAAGTTATTCTCAAGGGAAAACTAGTACAGCCATCAACACCATTTGATGAGACAAACCTGGGATGAGACTCATCTGGATACACCTACAAGGGACACAAAGAAACACACAGAAAATAACTAGAGCCGCACAAGTCACACTGTAACATCAAGCTACAGCATACTTCTCAGTAAAAAAAAATTAAATATGTCCTTATGGGAATATGCAAAACCAGCACTGCAGAACACAGTTGGAAGAAAGTAATTTCAACAACCATCTGAAGAAGGTATTTATTATATATCATGTTACATAACTGATAATTGTACTATTACGAAGCTATGAAAGATAATTTCATCTTTTGCCTTACAACCATAGCATCTCAAAGGTTAAACAAGACCGCACATCACATGCGAGAGTGGAAATCATGTTGTGGCAAAGACCAGTTGTTCCATTGAAATCTTGACCTAGCTTTGTGGCACCAATGCTACTGGTGATGTAGTCTCTTACAAGAGACATTTAAGCTTCTGAATAACTGTCAGTGCAAATTCCAAACACCTCTTTTCTTTCTGTCAAAGGTGTGAACTAGTCAGTTTCCATTTAAAGCAATGGCATTCTGAATGAGGACATTTTTAGTTAGAAATACAGGCTTTATGTCTTCACTGGTACATGATTGTTTTAATTCTCTCTAAGGTAGCTGGCTATAGTTTGGTGGAAAGTGTATACTCTTATGATGCAGTTATGAACTATAACCAGTAAACACAGATTAAAAACGCTTAGTGATAAAGAAGCATCAAGGTAATTACTTATCTTTTGACTTGCTCATTTTTCTGGAACCCCCCTGTCAGCTGTGATGAAAAAAATAAAAACAGAGCAATGACATGGAACAAACACCTTTCCCTTTCCCCTCAATGCTGGTCAGTAAATACCTTTAGAAATACTGATTAAAGGAGTGCTGCAGCAACTGCTACACGCGGGGCTCAACGAACACTGCGTTACTTGCTCACTCAGATCTCCCAGGGGGCAGTGGTATGCAACTTCTGTAGCATTAAACACCACCGGTATTTTACCAGAAGCTCTCAGGCAGTTAGCATGAATACATACCTATGTACATTTCCATGCATTGCTCTACTGGATACTACTTCTTATATGTCAGTAAAGCATGGCAAAATTTTACTGACTAACTTTACTCTCACCTTCCAGCTTCTTCAGTCACATCCCCCCAACACACAGACTTTTCTTTTTTCATCCATCTCTTCTTTCTTCCTCCTTTCCTTAGCCTCTCATGTCTTTTTCCTTTCAATATATTTTCTTTCTACAGTGCCTCATCCACACCTTTTATCACCTATCACAAAGACAGTCTTTCCCACTTGCAGCAGGCAGAAGAGACTCCAGCTCACTTTCTTCAGTATGCTGTTGATTCTTCGCCTCATTATTATTTATACTTACTTAGTGTAGAAACCGACCTTACTACTGCCCACACCTTTCTGACAACTCTTGAAGTTAATGGCTTGCTAACAGTGATAATATCAAATTTATCACAACTCAAAAGAAACATATTAATAAAATGAAAGAATTGTTAAGATCGCCATGAAGGTTCTGCTGTGAAGTTATTCAGTGAAGCTTGACCAGAAGACTGCCAGAAACCAGTAACTAATCTCTCGATATGTTGTTGAATTACAGAAGACTCATTAATTTTGCACCAAAAGTTCAGACCCAATACAACATGTGCAGCAGCAAGTTTTCCTCAAGGGGATGGGGTGAAAAGATCAATCTAAAACTCCGTAGTTCCTCACTAGTTTCTTCAGTTCCTCAACTGATCTTTTTATAGTTAGCCTTCTGTATGACCTAAGGAAGAACCACATTTGAAATTTCACAAGTAGCTCTTTGCAGCAACAGTGCTACAATACACCAAGGCATTGGGTCTGATAACATATTAAAGGTAGTTGGTTTGTTGTTCTTCAAGCTGATAAATTAATAAATTATAGAGTTGTGGTTTACTTAGTTAAGATCTATGCTAAGGAAGAATTCAAGCTGCAAACACCACTTCAAAACAAACTGTGACCAAAGCCTATCCATAGATAACCTTTTCTAAATCACAGCAAATGCAACATTGATCTCCTTAGGAACTGTGCGACAGGAGAGTTTAAAGTTTAGTAGAAAAAAGACAAGCAACAGAATGCATACTGTGTCACTTACTGAAAGAGGATCACTAGTACTACAGGGTAAGTACTTGTTCCTAACAAAACAAGCAGAAGGCAGGGGACATCCATGAAATCACTGCTCCTTAAATGATCCTCAAATAAACCGCAGTAGCAATCTAACGAAGCAGTGAGCAAAAGGTTCTGCAGGTCTTCCTGAAACAGGGGTGACACTATTTGCATGGTCCAGAATGAGGCTTCTGACCCCAGAACTTCACATCAGCAGTGATAGTTTCCACTACTTCCAAAGTTACCTGGCTGAAAATCTGTCCAGCCTGCACTCTGCAAAACACCACTTACACAGCATCACATTCCTATTCTCTGCACTTACTATGACAGAAAATTATGCAATCCCCAGCAGGAATGTATGTCCAATATGCACTGAATGCGCTTCAACATTCACTGGCAACAACACTGCTTTCATGTCAAAGGCAGTAGGTGTCTAAGTGAGGTCAGCACAAGCCTACAAAACCAGGGACAATTCACCATCAATAAACAAAAAAGAACCAAGATCCCATGTAAGAGGTAAATGCATTTATTCTAAATACTATTAAATACTTCAGGTACAGTTAGTGTTATATAACTCAAATATTTGAGTTTCAAAGTTATTTCAATGATTTATTCAACAATGCACCCACACTACTCTTTAATCACAATGCACAAGTGTTTGAATGGTTTATCTGACTATTTTTGCAGTGGCCAATGACAACATGAGGCAACACTACAGTTTAAGGTTATGATTTAAGGTTCTAAAGAGTTTGTAAGTCTTGGAACAATTAAATATGATTTACCTGTAGCTTCATACTCTATCAGTGGGTAATAAGTAATTTAACTAAATCTCTACTTACCACTTCATTATCAGCCAGACCATAAATCAGTAATTTTGGGGAAGGGGATAAACAAGCAGCAGCATTTGCATAAAGACTCGCACAGTGTGCAGTTCTACTTCTCATTTACTGGTAAGCAGGAAAAGAAAATTCTCTGGTATTCACAGGATTTCTATGAAAGCTGGTTTCCATGGAGAGACACCTGACTTTCTTTTAAGCAATAAACAAGCTGTTTATTGCTTTCAATTTGTAAGCAGTGAAATGACCTTGCAGAGTGAGAAAGGCCAAACCTTATATAAAATACAAATGATAATTAGCAAGTCAAATGCATTAGGACAGGATGATACACTGAAACATGCATGATTTTAATTTTAGCCTTAATGCCGTTAGGACAGCTGTATCTATTGCAATCCCAGTAGAGGAAAATGCATTAAATTGCTTCACTGCTTACACTTTTGAGTTTGCCCGGTGTTTTGTTTTATACTGCTCCACTACCACATCTGTAACGCATTTGAAAATACAAAAGGATTAAATCACAGTTCTTCATCAATGCCTAATAGTTTCAATCTAAAATTATTTCCCTGTAGTATCTCTAAACAGCTATTTCCTAGAATATCCATTATTTCACGTCACAGAACTCTTTAAAAAGGATTTTGGAGAATTCATTATTTCATTTTTTTTAAGAAAAGAAGAATGTGCTTTTCAAGTATAAATTTTCCTCTTGAAAAATCTATGCTTAAATAGGGCTGCTAGTTATTTCTTGATGTCATGAGAAAGACAACAGATACCTTACAGGTGCAGAATTTTTTTTTCCCCGAATTACCCATTTTCTTATGGAGGTTGGGAAAGTCTGGATCTCTTTACAATCTTAAAGATTTTCAATCTGTTTTCAAATTCTAAATAGAAGAATAAGCTGATAATTGCTCTTCTACCTCAACATGAGTTACTAGACCTGCGAAAACAATGCATATGTATACACATACACACACAATTAGTTCAAACTACGAACATACAAACTAAACAAAACTTAGTGAAAAAGCTGTAAATATTTAGTTCAACTGTAGAGTTTGGGTGTTTATGTATATATTTAAGAGTCTACTTTAAATTTAGACATTGTTTAACAGTTATTCTACAAATACACTAGTTCAGCATGAATGAGCACACAGATAACATACCCCTAAGAGGAGAAATTTCAGTTATAAAAAACTTATTCTATTTCCTGAGTGACAAATTATAGCAAAAAAAAAAAAAGCTAAAGCAATTGCTACATGTTCGGTTGAAGCTACTATTTAGTTTTCTACAATAGCTTTTATTCAGAAACACAGAGCTTTTACTTTCATAATAACGGTATTCATATCACAGTGCTTTTCACCAAGTGAGCTCTGACCATTTTACAATAGAAAATCTAAGCCACAGAAGAGGCAAAAAGATTTATCAGAGAGCATACAGGTCAGTGAGAGCTTCAAGGATAGAATTCAGGTCTTCAGCCTGTGGCCCACTGTCCTACTTACCCCATCACACCACCTCCTCAAGTTAATAATAGCTAATACCATGGATTTACAGACTAATTCTCACAGACACTTCTGTAAAATAAGCAGGTATCAACCCCATTTTACAGAGAAGAAAAACACAGGTACTAAATTCTTTAGCACTCTATACACCTTTGCAATCCCATTACTGCTGTATTGATTCCCAATGTAAATTCAGATAAAGAGATACACAGCATTTTTAGCATACAACTCTGTATTCTGAACTACAGAAATCAAGAGACTTGTCTAAATACAGAGAGCAAGTCTGTAGCATAATGGAATGGAAATGGATGAGTGCTTAATTCACACACATATGCTTAACCCATCTCTTTATCTGCATAACCTCAATTCCTTAAAACTACATGGGACATTGGATCAAGACATAGGATCAAGCAAAACAGCATCAGAAAAATTTCCAATTTTTTATTCCCAGCTTTCTAACATGGAGCTTTATGAAAGCACTCCCAAAATCAATTTTTGGCAACCTATTTCTTTGCACTGGCATATTTAATTCTCTTTTTGTGTTCAGATTACTCGAGAGTACAGAAGATAACAGAGTAACAAGAGATAACTCTGACATTTATTATTACGGGTTTTGAATATTGCTCTTAGTTATTATTTTAATTTTCTGAAAGATCTTTAGGGTTTACAGCAAAGTAGAAACAGCATTGACTCACAAAAGAATTACATACAAAATTCTATATAACATCATGAAACAACTGAAGAACTGTATTTCCACCTGAAAAATTATAATCACATCTGTATTTTTTTCCATGCAGGTGGCAAAAAAAAGAGAGGTAAAGAATGAGGACAGGTCTGTAAAATATAAACCCTACTAACCTTGAGTAACTAAAATTGTGAGTACCTATGTTCTTGGCCACACTGATAAGACATTTAAATTCCTAAGTAGTGTGGCTGGCTGACTCCACAGTGCTACAATAGTTCTTATAGTCATACACCATAATGACAACAGCTACGTGACATCAGTCTTCGCATTGTAATGAAATGATGTAACCCTCCTAAACATTGACTTCTATGTCTGTAAAAATGAGAGGATTCAAAGGTCATATATTTCGCATTTATAAACATTTTAAATAAGCATGACACCCAAACAGCAAGTCATTTTCATGAACAGAAGTAAAAACCACTACCAAGAACTATTAAACAATTCAGTAGTTCACAGCTACCAAAACAGGTAAACCCAAGAATTTTTATGCACAATGGAGGGATAATTAATAAGTAATCACTAAGTCCAGTAACTTGAACAACATGGTCCAGGTGGACCTAGATTGTAATATGACCCAGCCTGGTTTTACTACTCCAGGCTCTGCAGCCACACGGCTTCAGTATGAGTGAGTGGAGCAGGCTCTGCTCCTCAGGGAGGGTGCTGCAGGGAGGTGCTCCCTCCACCTGAACTCCAAGCCACTCTGAACTGAGCATCAGACACTGCCACGGGACTGATTTGGAAACAAACACCACAGATCGATCCAAAAAGTTCCGAGTTTATTCGTCCACCTTGCATCACTTCTGCTTTCACTATGGCCTGCAGCTTCTAGCGATGCTGTTCCCGCTGCAAACTGTGGGCTCCTTACAACTGAAACAGTGTGAGTGCGCACCCCATACCTTAACGTGGTAGCTTACGGATACCTGCGCTCCACAATTTCCTCACTGCATGTGTTTATCTGTCTTCCTTCATGCTGCATCTGCTCTCAAGAGTGTTCTACTGTTCACATGCCCCTCCTTCATCAGCATGCATGCAAAGCCATGCCAATACAGCCATACAACCTGTAGGTTCTGAAAACTGTACATTTTATTGTACTTCCTCCCTCCCTTTGAAACAGGGCTCAACTCCTGTCTAATAAATGCCAATATAAGGACTACATTCCTATGCTTTATTTGTCTTTGGCAACATGCAGAACCTGCTCCTCTCCAGTTTTCAAGCATAATCTTCACTTTGCCCCCAGCTACTGTTACCAAGTAGATTTCTGCCATTTTGACTAAAACTAGTTCAGTTATTTTCCATAGGGCAAACAGAGGCTGAACAGCAAGTTGCAGTACCTGGTAATGCTGACTTCAGTAACAGCACACCTAAAATGACAACTTTCAGATGGAGTAACCAGGTGTTAGCACATAACTTTATCAATCTCTTGTTCAGAGTTCTGGTCACTAAAGAATATTTCTAAAATCAGTGACAAAGCTGCACAGCAATATCCACCTAAAAAGCATTCAAAGCGCAATATACAGCATGGAGACTATAAGATTTCCAACTAAAATTATGTTATTTGTGAGATTTTAAATTATTCAGAATAGTGTAACTTAAAATTTGGCTTCTATCAAGAACAAGCATAGCTTTACGAGATGTAAGAGCATGATAAGTTTTTTTGTCTAAATATTATTTTTTAAATGCTTATAAAAATGAATAGTTTGCAATATGAGCAAAAATATGTATCAAGGGCATGTAATATAGAGGAAAAACTATTTCAGCTCCTTTTTAATTTAACTGCAACATTTTTTCTAAATGCTTCAAATGAATTCTACTTTAAGATACACAAACTACCTCATTGCTTAATAACCAGACTCTTGTTCTAGTCCAAAACTTGTTCTTTGAACACCATGCGCTTTTAACAGATTTCTTCCCTTTCTTTGTTCTTGTGATTCTTTTTTTAATACAAAAGATTCTAGTCTTCCCAAATGTGTAGAATTGTACAAAATAAATTACTGCACGCCCCCTAGAAACAATACAGTAACAGATCACACTGAAATTCTGCAAGTTTCTGGGGACCTTCGGAAATTTAAGTCACATAACTGCTGTAAATGCTTAGGCCTGGCTATATTAGAAGCATATTTGACAAAAATTTTAAACGAAATGCTTCATCAGTATAGGCTACTGGAAGAATATTTTACTTTGAAACCAAATCTTAGACATCCTGAAGATCATTTAAATACTTTCATGCACTCAGGTCCGGCCTTATACTGTTCTTACTTGAAGCAATGTTCATGCCTATGCAGTTCTGATGAACATTTCATGCAGACTGGGCACGGGGGAATGATTTGCACTTTTTTTTTTTTTTTTTTTAAATGAGTATGGAAAAACCTGGAAGCAGTAACTCAGAATAAGATTAGCTCCTATTTTCCCAGACTAGTTACTTTCCACCATTATAATCCTGCCCCATTTAAACTTCAAAATACCCAAAGTAATTAAGCGATGTTGTGCTTGCCAATTCAGAGAGGCACTTGGGAGTAATATGCATGTTAATCAGGAACATTAGCTGCCAGACTATATGAATTCTACTTCTCATTACTTAATCTTTATTATTGTTATTTAGAATTGTTTTTCAGTTTTGGGAAAAAACTTCCCCCACCCCTCCAAACATTCATCTCTGAGAATACTTATTCTGAGCTGTAATACCCATTAGTTTTAGGGATGAGAGGAATTCTTCCATAATCACCAGTTATTAAATAGCTTCTTGCTATCAGGGAACAAATAAAGATGTAGGACATCATAATTTCAATTTCCTAGCAACAACTCTTCTAACATCATGTTTTGACAGGTGGTTGGAGCCTTTTCTAGTATGAAAGAGTTGCTGGAGCACAAGGACTGTCAGAGATGAGAATCAGCTCTGCTTTTCTTGATGGCTAGCTCTGCTGTTCTTACCATCAGAAGAATTTCCACACAAGTAAAATCCTCATTTCTACTCATAGGAAAGTTAAATGATGCGTACAATAGATTTTGAATCCTTACTCACTATAGGCTCAGTCTGGCAAGGTGCAAAGTGAAGAAAGACGACACACGCAGTTTTAGTCATGCCAGACCTACCACAATACAGAAAACTTGGGTTGAAATGTACCAGACACAGACTGTAAGAAGCTTTCCTCACCTGAGATCAGCAGATTTCTTGAGCCAAGCCTCTTTTATTCTATAGATTTTACTACTGAAAACTCTGGGCCATGAAAACAAGCGTTAAAGCACTGTGCAGACCTTAAAATATGCACATGAGATGATCCAGTGCATTCTCACCCCATACAATGAATGTTTACAATGAATGCAGTGAAAGAGATACCAAGTTCTCTCTCTCTCAGATGTCATTATTAAGATTTATTAAATCTATTAGCAAGAAGCAACCACTCAAGTTTTAGTAAAGATTCTCTCTTATTTTTCTCGATAAAATACCTTTACTCAACTTTATGGTATTTTAGAAAGCAGACACTTAGTTCAGAAAAAGAATGTCAAATAATTCTGTTTCATTATCAAAAAGGTACCAGAAGTTTAAATATATGAATACTATTTATCATGCAATGTAGTTTTGGACTGCCTTTCAATTTTGAAGGTCAATAACCCAGCATTTTATCAGAAAGGTTGGTGTTCTAATTTAGATAGTAAATCGTGGCATAGTCCAGTAAACCTTGACTTCTCAAAATGCACGTGCAGTTTTATTATTCAATTTGTTAATATATCAAATCTTATTCAGAGATTCACCCCATTTGTATATCTTACTTCTAGGTATATGCATAGCAACACATGCTCATATACATGCTTCTTCCTTCCACTGTAGAATCAGCACTATTTACATACATAAGAATTCAAAGAATTAGCTCAACACAGCTTAATCACAAACCAGTTTTAAAAATATATGTGGCACATTAAAACCTCATTCTCTTCTGTTAGAACTCAATTGTTCTCAACAATGTACAGATGTCATACTTTGTAAAAAGAAAATTTAAAAGTCACCTTTCAAAAGCTGATTCAGGTCCATGGCATCATGCAAGACTTTTCGACTGTATCTGCGATCAAACTCGGAATCTAATGAAAAAAATACAGATATAAGATTGGATTCCCCAGCCCCACAGGTTTTACAAATTTTGTGTTGTACTTAAATTCTTCAAAATTACCATATAATTCTTGATTCACGTTTTCTTGTCTTTTTATTTTTAGTTTCTTATCATTTGATGCTGCAAGTTCAAAAGACTGGATAGGACTGATGTCTGGAGTTGACAGAGGTGTTACGTCAGTCACCGTGTCTTCAGACTCCTCCAAGTAGTCACCGAGCTTTGGTTTTCCTTCTGCTAATTTCATTGATGACTTGAATTTTTGTTTTGGAGACAGAAGAGCGTTCCTACAAGCATTCCTCTTTGAGGAAGAATGAGATGAATCTGACAAACAACTATCGGAATCTGATTCAGAACAATCTGTATCTGAGCTTGAGGATGAGGACGAGGAGGAAGAGGAGGAGGAAGAGGAGGAGGAGGAGCTGATACTAGTATATTTTTTGCTAGCCTTTTTTATGTTGTTTGACTGCTTAGCTGACTTTGGTCTAACCTTCTGTTTTTTGCCATCGTCACTACTATCTTCTTCATCTGTAAAATAATCTTCTTCACCTTCTTTAACTATTTTGGGGATTCCAGCAGGAACATTCTCCTGTGTTCCCTTACTTGCTGCAGATGTCGCTCCAGATGTACCTGCATTCTCCACAACTGGAGAAAGTGACAAAGATGAAGCATCTCCAAGATGATCTGTGCTGTTTTCTAGGGACTGATCCTGCCGCAAATCTTTCTGCTTTTCTTCACTTTCCTCCTCACAACACTTTGCATCCTTTGCACTGGAAACCAAATCAGGGACTGCAAGAGCTGCCTTTGTACTTCCTTTCTCTATACATTCACCATTTTCTTCAGCTTGCTTTTTCTCTTCCTCAAAATCACTGTCAAAGAAAGCATGATCCACTTCACCATCTGATACATCTTCAAACCGGTCCATACTGAAATATGAAGTGCCACCTGCAACCATCAGAAAAGGTTTCCAAAGGTTAGCATAAAAACAGATCCAAATACACTTTTAGTATAATAGTTTTGTTCTTTACTCTTTTAGCTCTAGTAATTTATAATTCTGCAGTTAATTATGTTATGTTGTTAGGGACAACTCTGTAGTGAGTTCTACAAAGAAATTTAGTGCCACCTTATTGCACACAGCTTACATGTTAGACTGAAAAGCTTTACTTTAAGCCAACAAAAACATCAAGATTTCAAAACTTTTACTCCTAAAGAAATTAGTCAAACATTGTTAGCGGCTAAAGAGTCTTAACTATTACAAACAAGCAATTTAAGTGTCTTATTTTGTCCCTTTAAGCTAGAGCCACTAATGAGCTATCATTAGTTTGGATTTTGTATTAAAAACCTTGTTTGTATGTGGTGGTCATCCTCTTGGCTGACACAGCCATTCAAACTGCAGACTTTCAGCACTTAAAGTAGGAGCAATTTCAATTTACATCAAAAGATCCACGGCTCTATAGGTTAAACTGTAATAGATGTAGGGTGTGTCTGGCTTAATGTTTTAGTTTGGATCAGGAGCCTGCTTTTCTTGACAGTCCTCTGTAACTCACACTGCATAGTACAGTGAGCAAACTTGATTCTTTCAGATGAAACTAACCTCTAAAGTGTGCTCCAGGCACAAAACTAGTGCACTTAAGCCAGCAGTCACCATTCAGTCCATGGGACCAGACTGTGGCTAGCCCAAAGGAAAAACCCCAAATACATACAGTGTGGATATCAGGTCCTCAGTGCTGTTACACTCCACAAATCTGCTCCTATTGTGTCATACTTCTTGCAGAAATATATAGTGTTAGATCCTATGCATGTGGCAGGGGGGATATGAAATTTTCCACTCATTAGCAGGATATACGCAGAGTTAAAATTAAGAAAAAAACCAAAACCAAACACCCCACAACCAAACAAAATTAGCCAGTATCAAAGACTACTGTTTCCCTCTAGCCAGCAGGACTTTTCTTCTACTATTTACAACAGATTTTATATAAATTTTGTAAGCTGCAATCAATAAATATGTAACATTCTTTAGAGCCAAGGAAACCAAAAACCAAACACAGTGGAAGCAACTATACAAGGCAGGAGAACCAGAATATTTTACAAGATGGATGGTCTCCCTTAAACAACATATAGTTTGTTGCCATGGCAATTAAGGTGAAGAAGGAATTCCTAAGCTTGCTTTGAAACTGCAAGACTATTCCCAAGAAAACTTCTAGCTAAAATTACTTCAAAACACGGAATTTTTAAAGGTCTATGTCACTCAGTTATCTTGCCACTTCTCAAATAATACTCAGCTTTAGGGGAATTTGAAATATGCACCCCAAATACAAAAAGCACAACATAAGCCTTAAAAGCAGGTGTGGAATCTCATGTGGTTTTAAGATTCACGAAGCCCAAGAACTGAGAAGAGACTTAATAAGGTTAGGTGTTGTATAAAGCTGAAAATGCTATTAAACAATATAAGCAGAAGTCAACTTTGGTGCCATGAAGAGAAACTCATTAAAGCACTAGCTCCTCCAAGAGCAACAGAACAAAGGAGTAAAACACCTGGGAACTCTGAATTTGAAATGCTACATGGAATTGGGAAACTTTGCATATTCATGTCACTTCTTGTGATCCCTGACTTCAGGCAGCTTGCATAGTCTGCAATGCCCAACCGTCATGTGAATTCCTGGAAGTTTTGCTAGAGCAGCCTCCTAAAAGGCTAATGCATTTTAATATATCAAAACATGCACAACAGAAATAATTCATAAGAGAGTAACACATTATTTACATTTAATTTTCTACCTCATGTAACCTAAACCAGAAGGGAACCAAACAGAATTTTTTGGCATTACCTGTAGACTACAGATCATGAATTATTTATTTAGCAAGTACAACTTGGGCAAAGTCAATTCTATGATGAAAATTAATATAGGAAGTACAGTGTTAACATTAAAGCAAAAGCCTTTCTTCTCCATGATGCAAGGTTTTTATTACTTAAGGCACTAGCATCTCACCAGTTTGTAGCTTCAGACAGATTATGACTGATCGGTAAAAGTAGGCATGTGGCATATTTCACTTGTCTCAAACACATAGATTTGATATACTGTTAGCACTGTTGTACATATAAGAGCATAACATAAGGCAAAAAACAGGTTTGCAGGTGGATGCAGACCAACAAGTACAGCTTGAAATATAAAACTGACTGTAATATACACGTCCATGTATTTTTAGTTTATGTAATGCTACTCCTGCAAAGGAGACTAAACTAACAGTATCTCATCAGCTATAACATAATACACGGTCACACCACGACTTCTCAGATGTCTCTTTTCTGAACACGATCTCTTAAACAAGGATGGGATTTAACTCAAGAGAGCAGCAAAAGGGCAGAGTAGAGGTGGCAAAAGGTGATAAAAGATAGCAAGGAGCCTGTACACTCCTTTCCACCACTAGCACCAGCCAAGGAGCACACATCTTCCCACTCTGCGTGACTTAGGAATAGCTTACCTGCCAGTGGGAGCCATAACTGATTCATGGAGAGCAACCGCTGTTACCAGGAGAAATGCAGTTTAGCAGGCTGACTCCACCTAAGGAGCAGCAGTCATAACACCAGTCATTTCATTGCCAAATGCTCCTTCCATTTTTCTGGCACAACCCCCTAATGACTTTAGCCTTCATCTTAATGGAAAACAGACATGCTGCATTGGTCAATTTCTCTCACTGACAATCTTAATCATTCATAAACTCAACATTAATTAATTTTGTAGTTTCCATTAAAAACAAACAAGAGGAAATAGATGAAGAGATGGTATTTTTGGTTCCTATTCCCCTCATGTATCTAGAATGTCTTTAAGGGAGCTGGAATTTGCCAAGAAGTAATACAGAAGAAGCAATTTTGCTGATAAACCATGCCTAAATTAACAAATTGGCTGTGCGTGCACACACACACACTCACGCCCCTTTATATACAGGACAGGGTGTAATTTTATTCCTGTGAGAAGTACATAGTTCTGCTATGTTGTCAATTGTTAAAATACAGAATCAACAAGTGATATTCTGAAATCCCAAGAAAATTGTCATTAGAGTCAAATACTTATCATTAACTGCCAATTCTAATGGCCACTGTATTTATTTACCAAAAATACATGCTTTCTGTGGCTTTCTGCCCTGAAACCCTCTAACACAAATATGATCAACTCAAATGAGCAAGTTGGCCATTAATTATTTGTCAGACCTTTTTTTACTGTAATATTTCCTCTCCCCATGTAATTCTCTACCTCTCTCCCCCTATTTCTTGTAACTGTCACACCCACCCATTACCCCAGCCAAGCACATCCATTCATATTTGTCTCTTCCTCACTGCAGTTCCTCCTAGCTTATACCACTTTTTAATCCCTTCACCTGTGAACACCAAGCTTGACCCATTTAAGATCAGAAAGCAGTGGCCAAGCAGCCAAGGAGAACATGCAGTGTGGCTGTCAGGGCAGTAGAGACCCACACTTTCTCGTCAAGAGGCTGATGCACTGAGCATCTGACTACCTACCAAGACCGCATCCATGTTCTCACCAGCCAGCCACTGCAAGACCAAAAACCACTCAGCTCCTGTACAGGCCAACCACTGCCTGCTGCTGCACTTCCCTAAGGACAAGCAGCATTCTGACAGCCTCCTCCGTGTTAAACAAAGATCAAGACCTTATTAATGCTAAACGTATTGAGTGTTTTTCCCCTGCGAACTGCAAACCTGCCAACTACAGCACCACCTGAAATATTTTTGTAGGTAATGCCTAATAGCAGGCCTTTAGGCATGGCTGCAATATAAAGTATCTTACACAAAGGTAGGATAGTACATCAGAAGTGATGTAGTGAGCATACAGATTTAGATGTGGTTTTGTGTTTGAACATATACTGCCTTTTGATAGCATTTTTTGAATGTTAGAAACTTACACTTATGAAGTACACTCAGTATCTAGTGAAAGATTCAAGGCATTTTAACCTTGGTTAAACCTTAAAGTTATCCAATCATTCACTTTTTTAAATGCAGACCATCTGAAATACATGCATCAGAGTACTGAAATAAATCACAGAAAAAAAAGAAAAACCAACACTAAAGTACAAGCAGTGATCAACTTTCTTTTCTTTTAAGCATTCTACTTTCATAATTGAGGAAGAGGATGGTTCACAGAGGAAAGCCTTTTTTTTTTTTTCTATCTAGTAACATACAAATTCCTAGCACACAGAACACCACACTCTGAATTTGTACGCTATACATCTTCTGAAGGCCCTAAGTGCTTTCAGGACATCTTAAGATTCTGGTATTTAATAAAAGTGGAAAACAAGCCCCTTAAGTATGCTGTGGGCTGAATCAGAAACTTCTGACGTTACTGTGTGCATACTGTGCATCACCACAAAGGCCACAATAGAGCACAGCTATAGAACACTCAAGATGAATCAACAATATGTTTCCTGCAACAAAAAGGAACAGACATCATCTTAGGATGTATTAACAAACATATGTAAAGTATCAGAAGCAATAATAATGTTGTATTCAACTCCAATAAGGTACCTTCTGGTTTAGGGTTATTAATTTTGCTTCGTACATATAATTGAGACTGAAAGAAGTAACCAAGCAGGCAACCTTCTTCCAGCCCACACAATTAGGGCTCCCACAGATGGCACCTCTCCTTTCAGCTAGAAATTTCTACCTCTTCAGAACAGGGACCCATCCTCCTGATCTCAGAGAGCAGAAACAAGTGTTTGAGAGCTAAGGGGTTGGAAGGTTAAAGTGTTTTAATTAAAAGATTTATACTATCAATTGCAGATATTCTTCAGGACACTCAAAAATCCTCTGACTCTATTTACTCATTATTGCTCCTCTGTCAGGGATCCTGCCCCCTTAAACATGCTGACTGCCAAATCACCTCTTTGTACGGTGAACTTGGGAGAGGGTGAAAATGCTAAACCTACCACCTGACTAACATTTTCAAAAATAACAATCATTAAACAAGTTACCACGTAAAAACCCCATCCCCCTCTTTCTCCCTCCCTTCCTCATTTTTGGCTAAAGCTTAAAAAAAAAAAAAGACAAATTTCAAAATGTCTAAAAGAGGGCCATAAAAAATAAGACAATTAGAAACGTCCAACTTCTGAGGGTTTGTTTAGTTTAAAAGAGGGGAAACACAGGGAAACATTAAGTCTTAAAACCTGTAAAACAGACTAACCCAAAACTTCGCCTGTTCTTAGATACAACCAACAATGGTAAAGATCAACTAGGGCAGCTGCTTCCAGCCATGTGACAAACCACACATACCCAGCCCACCCTACCTCCTCTTTAATTAAAGGTTTCATTTTTGCTACTAAGAAACAACAAAGCATGCAAAGCAGGAAATATACATTTCAGGAAACTATTTCCCTTGAGGGAAACCCCCAATGAATGAAACAACCAGCCTGTTTAGGAGATACTCTAATTTTCCAAGCTCAGAGCACAATACCTGCTACAGCTGTTCTGCACACCATATGCTCTCCTAACTTGGGTACCAATTTCTCCAATCCAAACCATGATTGGTTCGTAACCAATCTACAAAACACAAGGCCTCAACCCTAGCTCAGAATAAACTCCAACACTAGAAATCTATGCAAGCTCCGCTCCTCCAAACAGTTGTACATGGTGCACTGGACCCTGAGATGGAAGGGCTGGTTGAGGCACAGGCAACTTACTCTGCAAAACACTACAAAGCAGACAGGAGCTGGAATTAGAATCATAGAAAAATTTAGGTTGGAAGGGATCCTCTGGACATTATCCAGTCCAGTCCACTGCTCAAAGCAGGGTCAGCTTCAAAGTTGGATCTAGTTTTGCTGAGGGCCTTGTGTCACATCCCACCTATGAGAAGGGGAGAGCGACTAAGATTCGCAAATCCCCTTGGTGTGGATTAAGGTGAGATAACACTCAAGGTCCGTACATAAACATCAACTTTAATGGAACAAACATTCAGTAAACGTTGACCCTCTCACAATTATATCCACCTAAGCTATGCAGCTGCATGGGAAATCGAGGTAGGCCTTGTGTTACTTAATAACTTTAAGAGAAAGGAGGGGGGGGGGGGGGGGGGGGGGGGGGAGAGGGAGGTCACCAGTCCTGAATCCAGCATCGGACCTACCGACGGGGGTATTGGTGTAGAGAGCACCCCAGAGACTCGTACGTGCCCCTATTTATTGGCCCCAGTCCCTGGACTTCTGGAACCTTCTCTTGCCCCAGTTCCAGGAGTGGTTGTGACACCAGTCAGTCAAGGGAAGTGACACCAGGCCCCTCCCCATGTCTGCCATTTGCTACTTCTGGAGCCTTCTCTTGGGGCATTGTCTGGGCTCACAGTACAGTCACTTGGGCCTCATCCCTTACACCTTGTCCAACCAAGTTTTCAAAAACCCCAAGGATGAACACTTCACGTCCTATGTGGGAATCTGCTCCAGTGCTTAACAACCCTCACTGTGAGGTTTTTTTTCTTTAATCAGAATTTCCCATGTCACATCTTGCAACTATTAGCCTCTATCCTTTCATGGTGCACCTCCAAGAAAAATCTGGCTCTGTCCCGTTACAGGTAACCATGTTGCTGCTGATCAACCACCTAGACAATAACTACGTGGGGGTGAATCCCTTTGCTCAGATTACAACCTACATACAAGTATTTACTGCTGATTCATGACAAACTTCTTGTTGTGTTGGCTCATGAGACAGTAGTAGACTTGCACCTCAACTGAGTAATCTGAACAGGCCATGGAACCACCATTTGTCCCTCACAGACCAGATCTGACAGGACCTAATTCAAGCTCAGATCAGAACTACCATTGTTTCTAGTGCATATGAAACCACTTCTCCAGCTGATTCTCAGCTGGCTCTCTAATGCCTTTCACTGTCTTTTTCTCTCTCCTAGCTAGAGAAGAGGAAGGAGGGAAAACCTGCTACTTCAAATCTATGGGGTAAATATACCCAGCCATCGCTGCCCTTTTTCCTGGTTTTTTTGCCTTTTTTTTGTTGGTTGGTTGTTTGGTTTGGTTTGTTTTTTTGCCCTGGTTCTCACTGCTGTACACAAAGGAAAAGATTTTTCGCCGTATGCTGTAAGATATAGTTTAGTAACTCCCAAACCTATTACAGGTTAGCCCTCAGAACAGCAGTTCTGTCTCCAAACAGAGGTAGGCCCACTGGAGATGCTCCGAAGTACTTTGGAGTCCTTTTAAAAGGATTCCAACAGAAAGCCCTCAGTCTCCTGGCTATTTCAAGCAAGAATTCAGTTCAGCAAACGGGCACTAGAAAGTCCTGGAACAGAGTCAACTGCCATCATCTGTTAGAGCAAATGAAAACACATGACCACCAGAGAACCCTAGATGACTGCCCGGCAAAGGCTTTCAAGTTAATGTACAAGGGAGGGGAGGAAAAAAAAAGAAAAAAAAAAAAAGTAGTTCCTCTTGAGCCAAAACCAAGCCATTCCCCTACTATGAAAAGCTGCAACACATTATGTGGAGAGGGGCAGATCTGTAGCTCCAGGACTTTACTCATACACACGCATTAAATGTTTGTTCTTCAGCAAAGGTCACCTTGCGACTTCATGAGCAGAAAGGTTGGGTCAGAGACTACTGAGGTTAAATGATGGGAGTGATGATGCTCATCAGGCCTGTCTAAACAGGCCACGGCTACTCACTCACTGCTGAGAATCCCAAGAAAATGACCAGCAAACCTTCCAAACCCAGAGGGAACAGAAGCAGCTTACAATCAAAATAAAAAAATACAGACAACGAATCAATACGTTGTTTGAAAAAAGTATCAGCAGCTTCTGGAAGAATTTCCTTCATAAGGCCCTCCACCTCTAGAAGCATAAGTGATGCCACCCATATCAAAGTCTCATGGGCCTACTGCCATACACTGTTTCTCACTGCCTGGAAGAGTCCCACCTCCAGCTACCTCAGGGACCAAAGACAGCAAGATGCTAGAGGGAAACTGATCACTGGCATTGACCCTTCCCAAAAGTGACCCATAGCCACAGTCTTTCAATAACATAGACAGACATTCAACAGTTCCTGGCAGCAAAGTTATCTGTATACAGGTACGAAAAGCCCAGAAAAGGACAGACTCTACCACCAGGTATTGAGGGTGAAGAGCAAGGTAAAAGGAAGCTGAGTTTTCTTGCTCCTGCTGTACTGGTTACATATCTATGAAGAGTATTTCTGCCCAATATAAAGATTTAAATATTGGGGCAACATGCATCCAGACAGGCTATCCACAACTGAAGGTGGTGAATCTGGCACAGTACTCCACGATGGCATGCAAGAAAAAGGAAAACAATTCCTCTTATTAAAGAAAAACTTCAGCATATCTGCCACGTAAAGGCTGGAGTTACGTGTGCCGTCATCCCGGTGCACCAGTCGGGGGATTACCTGTGTGTGCCTTTCTTAAGCTCCAAGCACACCACTCAAACATCAGATCCCTCGGGACCTGCTGAGACTAATCCAAGCAGCTGCTGCAGACTGTTGGGAGTCAGGTATTGCCATCTTCCAAGTGACAACGGATACACCACTTCCCCCGCTTCACGTAAGCAATGCTTCTGTGTTGATCAACTGTCTCAGAAAGGTTGGCCCAAGGGTGGCCCAGACCTCAGCAAAGGTCTCTGTGTACATCTTCAAGCATTCAAACCACCACTGATCATTCCCCATTTGAAAGGGGAGGCATAAAACCCTTCTTTCATCACAATTCAAAAGTAAATGAGACACAACAACTCTTTCACCAATATTTGTACAGTAACTTTCCCCCTACTCTCACCTTGTAACAGACCAGTTGTGTTCAGCCTGTGCTCCTGCCTCATTCATTGCATGCAGTAGAGGTATGGCCCAGAAATGCTTAGAATCTACAGATGCCCATCTGCTACTGTTGGGAAGACAGACCTCAAAAGTAAACCCATAATAGAGTTCAAGAGCATTGAAACTTTCATCCAAGAGCTAACCATCTATACTGTGCACATGCCACTTAACCTTGGCATACTCTGGATTTTCCCCTGTGCCAGTCCTGAAGTAGATGGCAGGACTACAAAGGAAGCAACTATACCATTTCACAAACTATTGACGGAGTACAGCAGCACATAAATCACAGCATACTCCAGAATACCAGGCCATCCTTACCAAGTGGCACAACACACGAACTGTCTCCAACAAGAAATGCTCACTGAACTAGAAGTTTGTTCATGCTTCTAACGTTACGGATTTAGCATGCTTAGTGAAATAGGCATGTCATCAGCATTTCCCTCCCCATTTTGCATAGATGTGCTTCCACACAGATCAAATAGATGTGAGTTTTGTGACCACAAGATGACACCTATTATCACCATTTGGAAAATACACATACAGTTTTACAGAGATAGCAATCGCATTCTCCACAGCCACTGAAAATAAGATGCAATTCTTCTAATTTTCAGTGAATGTATTTCTATGTAAGAGGAACAAGCACTGGTACAGATGAGCAGGGGGAAGTACAGAAATTCAGTCACTAAATCAGTATACAAAGAACAGCTTAAACAAATATCACCTAAGAATAGTCCAAGTATATCTATGCTTCCTCAGAATGTGCGTAGGGGGCAAATGAGGTAAAGGCCTCTTGCAATCCTCTCTTGCATTATATTTTATGACTTGTTCATTTCTTCAGATGAGAAATATCAGTATGGAAAAGCAGATAAAATGCTGAAACATAGGGCGCTCTTAAAGTCAACATGAGTTTCCCGGAGTTCCAGTGTTTATTATGTTATTGCAATGAAACACTTCAAGAATGACAAATACCCATCACTAAATTGTGACTTAAACATCAGTTGAGATTGTTGGATGGGAAAAACCTCAGCCAAGGAACGTATGTTATGTTTTAGTCCATTACTACCACCAGTCTTGGTTGAGCATAAGACCAGGAAGCAAAGAATGAAAAAACTTTAAAAAGCAGCTCTGGTGGAAGCACTAGAGTTCATCCATCATAATAACAGTCTGCCTATCTCCCATGAATTTAAGGAGATACCTAGGCTCACCTAGGAGCCAGCTCACTTTGAGGCTCTTACCTCTAAACTCCAGGTATATTATTGTATCATCCGACCCCTGACTAGGCAGACTTTAAAAAGCTTGTAAGGTGCTCCTATCACCTACACCACAGAAGACCATATGCCACCTACACCGCAAATTTTGGAATACTCCTTAGAGAAGCACCTGTATGTGCTGCTGGGTCAAGTCTCTAAAGGGACTGGCCAATTGCACTTTCAAAGCTTCAACAGGGTCTGCAGTCCTGATGGCCCTCTGAGCCCATGTAATTCTTATGCAGAAACACAGGACCCTCTGAACGCCCTTTTAAACATGGGCAAGCACAAAACCAAAACAGAAGTCCCAGTAGGTCATAAAAGCTTTAAGTCCTGAGAAAAGGAAGACAATGTCCACAAATTACTGGTTCTCTCCTTTTCTCTGGTCTCCATTCCATACCATTACAAGGATTATCTAAGGCTGAGAAAATAAAAAGAAACAATGTCTGCACTACAAAAACAAAACAAAACAAAAAAACCCCACCAAAAACAAACAGGAAAAAGTGGTGGGAGAGCTTGAAGCATTCCAAAAGCTGAGTCCAAATTTTTGGAAACTATATTTTAAAATGCCAATTATTTTACAAACCCATTCTTAAGCTAACATCCAGTGACTAATTTTCTAGTAATGATGACTTCATTTTAGTCTTCAAATAGCTCCTCTGAAGAATTTAACTTTTTGTGGAACTTTGTTCTCTCTCCATTGAGAACTCCAGTGATCGCTTTCTATCCAAGAAAGAGATTAACTATTTTTTCACAGAAGCAAAAATGTGCACAATACACTTGATGCTCTATATTGAGCAACTCATAACAGACAAAAGCAGAGATACAAAATAAATTTAGCACTGCTATTTGTTATATTCATTGCATCCCACATAGTTTTCCCTGCTCTTTCTACGAATGTTGCACAGAAATTTTAGCCACACAATTTTAAAATATATAAATGTCCAAATGCAAATACTAGATGCTTTTTATATGTTTTATAGTAAGAATGAACAAGTGTAAACATTTGCATACTATAATAAAACCAGTTTCTGAAAAATTGTGTTTAACAGAACCACAAGGGAAAAACTTTAGCAAGGCATAGAAGTTACATGACCTTAAATTCGGTTGTGCCAGAAGCCATGCCAAACTATATTTTAAAATGCCAATTTCCCTAACGTGCTGTGAAAACTCCAGAAAAAATGGAGCTTCATGAGCATGACATATGTTGCTGTTTGTGGTATCATCTCACTGAGACGCTTTGGAATAAATTCAGTACTCTGCTCTGCTGCAGAGGCTGCACAAATGATAGCCAAGAAAGGCCCAGGATTTAGTTACCTCTTTTGTGATTTCCACACAAATCCACGGGGGCCAAGAGTTTCAGTGGTTGGTTATTTTTCCAAACTACAGCCCCACCTTGGGAACCATTAGTGCAGAACACAGCCCTGTGCAAGGCAGGGGCAGTTACAACACTGTCATCCTGAGGAAACTGCAGAGATGTGACTGTTGCTATGATTTAACATGCTCGAGGCAAGGTGTTTACAACGACCATTTCAGTTGACTTAATTCCCACTAATTACACCCAACCAAAACACTTCACTGAACTCTATCCGAGCACTGCTTCCACACCCCTCCCAGCCCAGTAACTTTAAGGATGGCACGCACGACACAGTAACTCCCTCCCAAAGCCGACGACTACGACGCGAATGAGGGCCGGTGCCTCAGAAGAAAATCTCCCACCTCTTTTCCAATCCCCCCGCGGAGCAGAGATCACTGAAGCGGGGCATAAAATGTGTCTCACGGCAGCATGACTAAACTCTGGCAGCTCAACGCCAGCCGAAGCCCTCCAAATATAGCACGCACGACATGCTCGGGAGACACCTACATACGTGTCGGTCAGGCAGGGACCCAAGTAGAAAGACAGCAAATTAAAAAATAATAAAAATATAAATTATATAATGGTTAAAAAATATTTTTTATATATATATATATATGTATGTATAAAAAACCAAAACACGTCTCCCACCTTGTTTGATCTGGTAAAAATTACCACAGGCGGGGGAGGAAAATGCCTACCGCCCCCTCCCGCCGCTCCCAACCGCCACACACCCGCTCTCCGGGCACCTTCCGTGGGGAGGAGGCGGCACCGGCGACCCCCGACACGGAGCACCGGAGGCCCCGCTACCGCCAGGCCGGACTGGCAGCCCCCGGGAAGTAGCAGCCGCCGGGAAGTAGCAGCCACCGTCTCCCCCACCCCCTCGGCTTTGTTGTGGTAACCGCGCAGGCAGCCGGGGCGGATACTCACACGCACGAGAGGAGAGAGAAAAGGAGAGGAGGGGAAGGGGGATTCGCGCAGCGTTGCGGCCGCCGTCTAGCTGCCAGGCTCCTACGCAGCCCGGGCCGGCCCCTTCGCGTCGTCGGGCGGGGAAAGGCGGTGCCTGAAGGGGGCGGGAAGGCAGCCGGGAGGTCCCGGCCTCTCTCGGCTCCGCAGGGAAGCGAGAGAAAGCTGGGACCCTCGCTGAGGCGATGGCGCCCCATGCTGAGGTGCTAGTGCCCCAAGTTGAGGTGATGATCCCCGGGTTGAGGTCATGTGGCCACAGGCTGAAGTGATGGGGCTCCAGGATGAGGTGATGGGGCTGCATGCTGAGGTAATAGTGCCCCTCCTTGAGGTGACAGTCCCCAGATTGAGGCGATGGGGCTCCAGGTTGAGGTGATGGGGCTCCATGTTGAGGTGACAGGGCCACATGCTGAAGTGATGGTGCCTCAGGTTGAGATGATAGTGCCCCAGGCTGAGGTGCTGGCACTCCATTTTGCAGTGATGGCACCCCAGGTTGAGATAACGGTGTCCCAGGTTGAGGCAATGAGGCTCCATGCTGAGGTGATGGTTCTCCATATCGGGGTAACAGTGCCTGTTGTGGTTTAACCCCAGCTGGCAACTAAGCACCACACAGCTGCTTGCTCACTCCCCACCAGGGGGATGGGGGAGAGAATCGGAAGGGTAAAAGTGAGAAAACTCATGGGTTGAGATAAAGACAGTTTAACAGGTAAAGCAAAAGCCACGTGCGCAAGCAAAGCAAAACAAGGAATTCATTCACCACTTCCTATCGGCAGACAGGTGTTCAGCCGTCTCCAGGAAAGCAGGGCTCCATCACACGTAACGGTTACTTAGGAAGACAAAACACCATGTCTCCGAACATCCCCCCCTTCCTCCTTCTTCCCCCAGCTTTTATTGCTGATCATGACATCATATGGTATGGAATATCCCTTTGGTCAGTTGGGGTCAGCTGTCCCAGCTGTGTCCCCTCCCAACTTCTCGTACACCCCCAGCCTGCTGGCTGGTGCGGTGGTGTGAGAAGCAGAAAAGGCCTTGACTCTGTGCAAGCACTGCTCAGCAGTAACTAAAACATCCCTGGGTTATCAACACTGTTTCCAGCGCAAATCCGAAACATAGCCCCATACTAGCTACTATGAAGAAAATTAACTCTATCCCAGCCAAAACTAGCACAGTGCCCCAGACTGAGGTGATGGTGCTCTAGGTTGGGATGATGGCACTCCTGGCTGACGTACTGGCAGCCCACATGGAGGGGATGGCGACCCAGGTTGAGGGGATGGTGTCCCAGGCTGAGGTGACAGTGACCCACCTTTAGGTGATGGTGCCCCATCTTAAGGCAACAGGACCCCAGGTTGAGGAGATGGGATCCCACATTATAGTGGCAGGGCTGCGGCACAGAGCAACGTATCCTGAGGAAATGGAGGGGGTAAATGGATCTGGAGGGCTTTTAGGGACATCTGACCCAAATCTTTGGGGTTGGATCAGGACCTTTCCCTGAGTGAACCTGATCTCAGCGTCCTTAAATCTCAATATAAGTATTGCAGAAACATGGATGAAGCTTTCAGGGAGAGTTTCATTTCTCCTAGCACTGACTAGGTAAGTGGTGACTACTTACTAGTGATCTGCCACCAGGAAGTGGTAGTGTCCTGTGTAAGGGTGGTAAAGGTTTCAGCTCTTTAGAAGGGGTCAGTTGCAGTATCAGACCTTGACATTTCTTTAATAATAGTAATGTTACTTTTTAACAAAGTAGGAAAGAATTATGTGAAAAGAAAGACTTCTAGATTACTGATCCACGCATTCAAAACTAAAAATTCAACTTTACTTTGGCCCCATTGTTCATCATGAAAAAGATTTAATGACATGATCACGTTTTTTGTCTTGGGTACCTCACATTGGACACTAAATGGGTGCTTTTGTCCTTTTTTTTCCTGTGTGTCAGATCCCTATCTGCAAATAGGCAAAATACAATACCATTGCCTCAAAAAGGCATAGTGAAAATTAAAATCAGTTCATATTAGTGTAATTTACATATTTTGTAGAAATGTGGGCAACAAAATTAATAGTTATCTTCTGAGAGCAGTTCAACTAATTTTCAGTAAAGGAGGAATGGCGCCTAATGGAAAGATAGTATATGATAGTGTAAAGTCTGTATCGTAATGTCTTTACGAATGACATTCTTGTAAAGGAAAAAAAAATTGTGTAAGTAGAAGTTTTGCAGCTGTAATATATAAACACTGAGGTAAGGCTTTATTAGACAAACTATGTCTGCTTTTATAGAGACAGATTGTTTATATCGTTTCCACTGAAATGTGTCTGCATTTTATGTTTTCAATCAAGTCCAAAGCATCTACCATTGCAGGGAAAGTTTTAAAAGGCCAAAAAGGTTGACAATTTTGAGCCCCTTCATTCTACAAGCCTTTGAGAAATAATCACAATCATTTTCTTGAGTTTCTTGAAAGGCGTCAAATAAGATTTAAAATACTGAGAAGTAGAACAGACAATCTCCTTTTCTCTTGCTCTATTAGCTAGGGTTCATAAAATCAACAGCATCCCCTATCCAGTAAATTCGTTTCCTCTCTTTCCTATGATTGTTTCTAACAATGTTAGTTATCACTCTTCCATACCACCAGGTTTAAAAGTTCACAAGCACTTCTGGGTTTTGTGCCCGAGGGGCTTTTAGGAATTTCTATAAACTCTTAACATGACTGTAACTACAATGTAGCACCACAGCAGTTATGAAAAAGCATGTAATTAATTCAAAGTTGTAAGTATGCTAAAAATATAAACTAAGTATGCGCTTTATACACCTTTTTTTGCCTATAATGTAAATGTCTATTTTGAGAAATGGTAAATTGCTAACCTTTACAGCAATGTGATCTGAGCCAGAAAGGCTCACAAAACAGAAAGTAAATGTGAAAAAGCCTTTAGGAAAGTATTCATTTTACGCTTGTCTAAACATTTTAAAGGTGCAAATTTATTGAAGTTTAAAGTTTGCAGTACTGTGAAGGTGAAAGTTGCAAGATTGTCACTAAAGACAGATGTAAAAGTGTGTTCAGACCAGTGGGGCCTTGTCTAGGGTATGTTATAAACAGGTGTATTACATTCCTAGCGCAAAGGAAAAAAGTGAAGATGCTGACTCTTCCCCCAAATCAGACATCATTTCTGTTTTAAAATGAGATGAAAACAGTCTTATCTTTGTAGGAAAGATATTTGCTGTAATGCTTGAATAAGATAGAGTTTGAATCTCTTATCTCATAAACTAGTTCCATGACTGAGTAAATAGTTACAGAAAGAGAATAAAATAACCCCCAGTTCAGAAAATTGACCTCTGACGTCCTTTTGTCCTGTACAGAAAAGTATTTTTTAAAGTACAAAAGGGGAAGTTCAAATAACACTGAGGTAAACTTGAAAATTGCCATTGACTTCAGCGGAGCTAGGATGTCATCTAGAATATTAGGAATGTACCTCAGGTTGAAAAGTCATAGAATCTTATTAAAAACTAAAAGAAAAACAATCAAATCTCCCTCTAGCTCTATGGATACACACTTGAGTTGATTTAGACATATCTAATTCAGGGTATGATGTGTAAATCCTAGCTAAAATTGGTGGGATTACTCATTCAGACAAGAACTGTTTTTGTGCGTAAGCACTGCAGGACTAAACTGTTATTGCAGGTAGGTTTATTTTTTTATCTTCCTCTCCACTTCTGAGAATTAATACTCCAATAAGAAAATAATCTCTGTTTACACAGGACTAACAACATTACCTGCTCTGCTTCAGATTAATTTAAAAATCCAGTTCCCGTAAGTAGTTTTGACAGAGGCCCAGGCAGTTTCCTGAACGCATTTGCAGTAGAAGGCCTCTACACACTCTGCCTGGTTTCTTGTGTGGATCTTTATTAAGATCCCAGAATAGACCTTGAACTCAGTCCAAAGCCCTGTATTTTCTGAAATCTTTGAGGAATAAAGCGTGTGCTGGGAGATGGATCTTTGCTTTTTGTTTTCTACCTGATGAGAATAAAGTAACTTTATAGGAAACCTTCTGGCATGTTGGGCCTTATCCAAAAGCTGTCAGACTCTGCAAGAATCTCTCTGTTGGTCTTAATGATCAGACATATTGGAAGAACTTTGTTCCCCAAGCCCTTTGGTGCAGCATCAGGATGTTTTGGCACATGGTAGTTCGCATGGGAATGGACTGTCATTGCAATAGTATTTTCACTATTACAATATGATGATTTTCACCTTTAATCACATTAGAGACATTAAATAATCACTTTTGGACACTGTGAATGGTCTGAGCTAGCATTTAAAAGATCTTTGTGCAATTTAATATCCACTAAATAGAATAAACTGTGTAATAAAATTGTATTTAAGTTACTGTAAGGACTTTGGATCAGATTAAGGAGCAGTGTCTCTTTTGGTCAGTGACTAAAACGGGAGCTTAAATTGCTCCAAAACTACTTCGGGATTTTGAGAGGAAATACATTGCTATGCAAACCTCTAATAGATAAAGGCATATATGTATGGAGACAATTTTGTATACGAGTCAGGCTGCACCATCAGACACTGTGGGTTAGGTTAGAACTAGTTTAGAAAATACTGTGGTGGAGTAAAACAATTATTGTAACTAAGAATCCTGACTAGTTCCGTGCCTGTACTGCGCACGTTTCCATTACGGTTCCGCACCATGAGCTGACACCCGACCCACGGTTACCATGCAGTGTCAGGGCTGTAACTGAACCTTTTGGACACCTGTACTATTCATGCTCAGTGCCTCGGCTCGCTTAGTATCATAGAAGCATGGGAAAGTTTGGTGTCTGGTTTTAAAACAGTGCTAGTTGTGCTCTTGAAGTGACATGGAAATGTAAACATTCACAAGATCAGGGCCTCAGTGGTATTCGCACTTTTTCTTCATCAGGCTAGTATAATTCATTTTACAGAAGTAACTTTTTTACACAAGTTTTACAGAACACGAATAAATCAAAAGGACTCCAACCTCAGCACCCATAGCTGTTGTTTAAAAGATAACATTCAGGGCTATTTTGCACATTAAGACCACCAGAGTAGCGGCAATCTGGAAAGTGCTTCCCAGAAGTCTCAATACCTGTAAACACTTCTACAGTGCTTAACTTTCTTAATGGGATACGTGCTCTTAAAATGAAGCCCGTGAGTAAATGCTTCTATCACTTTTGCACGGTCTGGCTTCCTTAAGGAAAGCATGGCCCTTGACTCCTACTGTGACGAGATCAAGGCCTCCCACTCTGGCTGTGGTTGGTAGCCGCTATGAACCTGCCAATTGAGGGACGCTGCAATTGCACCACGCCTATAGCAAGGTGAACACGCATCCTGAGCACGGCTGAAATATGGCAAGGCTTTTGCCACACGAGGAATTTGTTCTCAGAATCTGCCGCAAGCAGTTATAAAACATCAGGCCAGTGGACTGAGGGTAGTGATGGGAGCGCTGGCAGGCTTCGTTTGGGATAGTGGAGCTGGGTTTTGCAGAATCACTGTTGTATCATTTCAATCGCTGTTCTATCAACTTTTTATTTCTGAAACCCAGTTACTTATGGTCTCCTTTGGCTGATCAAAGGGGTGTAGGCAGAGGAGCACGTACAGTGCTCACTCGGGGGGGGGGGGGGGGTCTGGACCTGAGAGATGCCCCAGGTCAAGGCTTTGTCCTGAGCTGAGGCCAGGGCCTCGGTGCTGCAGCCAGACCATTCCGGGCCCCACTGGGCCGAGCCGCGCCCTGCGGGCTGCAGACCCCAGCTCTGCCAGGCCGCCCGTGGCAGAGGGGCGCCCGGTAGCTTTCCGCGGGACCCGGCTCCACACCGCGGCCGGCGGGGATCCCCGCGCGGAAGCACCTTCCCCTCCTCGCTTCGTCCGAGCGTAGTTGTTTCCTGTCCTCTGCGCGGGGACGCTTCCGCGCCCCCTCCACGGCGGAGCCCCGCGGGACAGACCGCGGCGCAGCGTGGCTGGGCCCGGCCGTGGGGCGGCGCGGCGGCCGCACATGTCCCCGGCCCGCCCGCCCGGCACCGCCCCCGCCTCCTCCCCCTCCCCCTCCCGGACACCGAGCGGCGCGGCGGGGCCTCCCTGCCTGCCGCCGCGGCGCTCGGCTCCCGCCGCCCACCGGCGGGCAGCGCTGACTCCTCAGCGGCCGCCAGGAAGCGGCCGGGCCGCCGTGCACCCGCCTGCCGCCGGGCATGAGCTCCGGCTCCCCCGGCGGCCGCAGCGGTGCCAGTGGCGGCGGGCGGCGGAGGAGGCGGAGGAGGAGAAGAGGGGGGGCCTCGGGAGCGGCGACCTTCGCAGGAGGCTGCCGCGGCGGGAGATGCTCTTGCTCCCAGCGGCGCCAGGAGCAGCATGTTCCCCAGTGCCGACAGCGCTAGCAGCACGGCCGGGCAGCTCGAGGCGGCGGGGGCCGCCGGCCCGCCGGGCTCGCATGGCCCCGGCGGCGAGGCCGGCCGCCGCAGCGCCCCGGCGGCCGCCGCTGTGGCCGGCGGCGGCGGCGAGGAGGAGGCGGCGGAGGACGAGGAGGACGAGGATCCCGGCTCGTCCCGCTTCGTGCTGGCGGCGGGGCTGGGGCTGCTGGCCGTGTCCGTCGTCCACCTGGGGCAGGAGCGGGCCGAGGCGGGGGGCGGCGGGCCGCCGTGCCTGGCCCTGCTGCTGCTCCGCCTCGCCCTCTACGCGGGCTGCGCCGCCGTCGCCGCCGCGCTGGGCACCCTGATCGTCCTGATGTGTCGTGGCCGTCGCCGCCTGCCGCCGCCGGGCTTCGCCGCCGCAGCTCCGGTCCTGCGGGTCGCGGGAGTAAGTGGCGGGAACGGGAGGGGAGCGGGGCGGGCGGTGGCCGCGGCGCGCCCTCCCCTTGTCGCCGGCGGGAGAGCGGGGAGGAGGGGGACGGAGGTGGCGCGGCCCTCGCTCCGCCGCGGAGCGCCGGGCCACCCAAACCCGGCGTCCCGTTGTCCTCCCGCGGCCGCAGCAGCCTGCCCACTCTGCTGTTCGTTGGGGCTTTAAATGGGAAAAGTTGGGCTGGAGGGTAGCAGGCGTACAGGAAAAATCAAGAGCTTGCTCTGAGAGAGACCTTCGGATTGCAGGAACGCTCGTACGGCAATTTGTTGTTGGCTGTGTCTCAAATTCTTTTCTGCTCCTTCAGTTGAAATGTCATTAGTAAAAGAGAGAGGTGCTCAAAGAGCCACCGTAGCGGTACTTAAATGCATGCTCTGAAGTTGGGCAGCTTCAGATAGTGTTACCATAATGCCTTGAGGAAGTGCCAACGTGTTCTCAAACAGCTGCAGACCTCTATGCAAAAGATAAATTTATTTCCTGTACATCTTCTAAAATGTACTAATTCATGTTAATGAGCTGTTTGTAGCTCACCGCTTAGTATTTTTTGGTTTCTTCTGAACGGGACTGGTAGCACAAGGTATTTGGAGACTGACTACAGGTGCTGGTCAAAATAACTTTCCTCCCATCCACGCCCCCACCCCCATCAAGTCATCCAGTGCTCCGGAGCTGATCCTAGACAGGCCTGAAAATCTACTGCTGGAGGTGAGGATCTGCCTGCACTCCTGCTCTGCCCACGGGTCGCAGGGATGTGGTCTTTGACATCAGAGCTGGCGACTCTGGTCGGGTGCCTTTCGCCCCTCACCGGTGAGTTGTAGACCTTAGTGGGGTGTGTTAGTACGTGAAGTGCTGCAGCAGTAGACAGTACCACCTAAGTGTTATTTCACTTTGATAGTGTCACGCAGGATACCTGAGAGTGCTCTGCAAAGAAAAAGGAGCATAATTTGTGCCACCCTGGTGTACAGCCTAGCTGTTCTGGTGACCCAGTTCGTTACCTTTAGTACATATACTCTTGTTAGCAGCAAGTAAATAATGCTGTCGCTTCTGTGTTTCTGGGGCTGCAGTCGATGCAGCTGAATTTGCAGAAAGCAGAGGGTGCTGGCAGGGCAGAGAACCTGTTAGAAATCACTTGCTGATATAGTTGGCTGTCTTTCTGTCTTGCCAATCAAATCAGCTAATGACCTGCAGCAGTGGTTTATTCTTTCGTTCTTTGACCTGGGGAGGGAAAGAGCCTGTGTTTGTGAGCAAAATGTTTTTCCAGGCCTGCATTTAATGGAAACTGGCAGGACATTATTGTCAGTAGAAGGGATCATTTGGCCGGGGGTTGGTGACTTCAATGAATAATACAACTCGGAAAGGTGCATTCAGGATCTATTCGTGGCAGTGGGTGTGCGTGATACTCGTTTTGTCTTCTCGGTAGACTTTTTTTAAATCCTCTTTGCTTTGAAGACTGAACATCATACTCAGCTTTTTGAAGGGAGTGAAGAATAAATAGTGTGTACGAGCGTTAGAAGTGCGAAATGGGGAAGTGAGAAGATGTAACACACAAAGTCAACAAGTGATAAGCAGAAGGTTCTTGTTCTGTATGTAGTGTATTAAGTGGGTACAGCTAGGGATTGTTCAGCTGGTTTTTGTTGTAGGAATGCTAGGGAACAAATGTGTATTAAGTGCATAAGCACCTGAGTTGTAAGGCACTATATGCTTTCGTATTTCACCATTCAACTGCCTTACACCAAATGGAAAAAAAAGAAAAAAAAGAAAAATGCATCAGTAATAAATTCCCGTTGCCTTCAGATTTGCAAGATTAAATATTTCAGTGATAATGCCATTGCTCCAGTGACATTTATGTGCTGCTACACTTATCTGAACATCTGGATGTGTGTTAATTTACTTTTAGGAGAACGTATTGTATACATAGTACAAAAAATCTTTATATAAACTTAATCACTGAAATCTCCCTGCTGCCGCACTGAGGAGCAAAATTTGTGAAACAGCTGAACAGTGAAAATTGATTTAATTTGGGAAGCCAAGAATCAAAGAAAAATTAAATTTAGTGCTCTCTTTCTCTCCCCCTTTGTGAAAAACATAGTACGTAAGCCCACTGAACAGGCGTGAAACTAGTACTGTCCAGAGACAAATACGGTCACTTCAGTTACTATACCATATGCACTTTCTTTTTGTGGTATGTTACTGCCTCTTTCTTCAAGATGTTCTGCTATTGTGTCCATCCATTGGATTCATATATGTAAATAGTGCACACCTGCTCTTGCTTTGTGTGGTCTAGTATGTGGTGGTTGGCTTTATTGTAGCCCTATGGTATGTGTTCATTGTTTCAGAAGGGAATTGAAATCTGGTATTTGAAAGTCACTGCTAAAGCAGCAGTACCTGCTGGAACCCTTTTTCTGGGATTATTTCTTTACCCTTACTCTGATTCAGTTAAAATTTTTCTTTCCTCTTTTTGCACTGCTCTCAAAATTTAACCTGGCTGTATGAAAGGGACTGTCAAAAAAGGAACGCGGTATTTTACCCTTTCTATTTAGAAGCTGTAATTCCAGGCGTTTTATTTGGGTTTCTCATGCCTTCAACTTACAGTTTTGTTGATTTCTTTCCGATACAAAATGGCTTCAGGGCTGCAAAGCTCCTTGACGTACTTTTTCTGAACACGATTTTGTATATGTTTAGCAGATTTCCTAGTTGGTGTTTCAGTAACATGTAGGTGAAGAAAATAATAATGTCTATATAGGCAGCATATAGAAATGTAGGCCATTCACTAAAATGTTTATTGCAAAGTTTCCTCCATACATTTCTCTTCGAAAAATTTGTAGATTAACTTTTTATTATACATCCTTCTGTATTTACACCGCTTTATTATCATTTAGCTGTTACTTTCCTGTTTTTCATAGAGCCTTATGATCCTGTTGTCTTTTCTTTTCTGGGAGCCAGTAGTAGGATGACTGTAAAGCTAGAATTTCTTCCGCCTTGTTGCGCCTTTTCCTCAAGAACAGGGAAGAACCCTCTGTTGGCCTAGTAATAAAAAAAAAATAATTTTTTTTTTTTGAGGAAAGAGTCTTATGGCTGGCATCTTGCTCTGCATGTGTCGTATGTACACGAAGTCAAGGCAGATAGGATCATTTTTCATTCTTTGAGTGATTTTCACATTGGCGTTAACAAATGAGGAAATGCTTAAGTATTCAGTAATAAATATTTACTCTAGTGGGAGTCAGGCTCAGCTCTTGGAAAGTGAGTGGGAGTACTCTTGATCAACTTCAAAGGGACTTGGATCGAGTTCTTTATGCTGTGCTGAAAAAAGGGAGGTTTTTTTAAGTTCTCAATTCTGCAAGCACTTTACAGTGTGAGTTTAGTGCTGTTGATTTTTCATGGACCTGTTCATGCAAGTGAAAAACGGGTGAGGAAGTGCTGTGTTATAGGTTCGGACTTCAGAGGAGCAAGGTGTATGCCTTTTTTCATTTTGCTTGAACTTGCCACTAGAGAAGCCATCTTTCCAAATGTGAAGCTGTGCTTTGTCCTAAATACTGTTTGTGTAACCCCTTTGGGACTTGAAAGGTGAAGACTTTCTGCTAAAGTCAGGTATCTCAGCAAGAGCATTTGGGATGCTCTTGATTATGCTGAGAACTGCAAAGCAAGGTGTGCAATTTATATTGCTATGATGACGTGTGCTTTCAACATAGTCTTCCTGTATGTGAGAGCTCCGATCGCAAGGTGTATCTGGGCAGTCTTCCGGCTTCCACGTGAAGTTTTGTGTTTTTTCCAGTGTTCTCTTGTATTTTTACTGGAAAAAGAAGGGAAGAGAGGTGTACAGGCAACTCATAATATTGTTTTACTTATTAATTTAAGCACTTGCAGGCATTAATAATATTGGTAAATAGTTTCTATTGATATTGAAATAGTGGGAATTGAATGACACCTTGAAATGGTACATTATGTTATTGTTGGGTATTTTTCACCTCTTCTCAGGAGCTGTTTTAGGACAAGATTATTTGTGGTGGAGGAGGACTGCAAAAAGGCACGGTGACCCAATTGTACTTTTGTAAAAACTTCTGTCTCAAAGGGGATTTTCACTTTGCAAGTATCAGTAGACTTGCTCACACCAAAGACAGCCCTTGAAGAGACTTGTTAAAACATGTGTCACCTTTCTAAATTCAAGCTTGTTCCCTACATGGCTGTTAACTTGTGTGGTTGTAGGGGAGATGGCTTTGACTCAAATGGAGGACCATGTTAACCAAGTTAGTGGGAAGGGGAAGGAAAACACATTTTCCCATGTTTCCAGTGCGAGTTGTTTCTCTGCCAAAAAAACTGGCAGGACAGAGTTTTCTTTTCAGCATAGTGTTTTGACTCTGATTCAAAGAAAAACTGAATAATAGAGAGTTGGGTTATCAACTTCATTTAAATAATATAAACCCCAAGGATTAGTTTATTAGATTTAAGTGCCGCATTTTAAATTAATATTAAATGAGTGATACTCTGTATAGAGAATGATCTACCTAGTCTGTCTTGCAGCACTAACAGAAAGGTAATAAACATGTTTTTTTTCCAGCAACAAGGGTACACTAATTCTAATGTCCTGGTTTTAGTTTCCTATGATTAGCAGTTGCCAATGATTTTGAGTATTTCTTTAAAACTCAGCTCCTGACATACTTGGTCACTCTTACTCACTTCTGTTTAGTAGCTCTCCATTTTCAGAAATAGTTTACTCTTACTTTCTGGCCCTGAGGGAGACATGTGACCGTGTTTTATGTTCCTAAAGGCTTGTTCTATCCTTGAATGTGGACTTTTTGTGAATCTGGCATTAATGGGAGGGCATGGGTAAATCTTTCCTCATTGGATCAGGTAATTGTTGAAATCTCTGGATCCTGGAAGATAGTACTGGTTTTTATTTAAGGCATGGGAGGATGAGTAGTGAGATTATTGGAAACGGTCTGAGTGATTCAGATGGGATGGCAACTTAACCTAGGTTGAGTATCTGCCGTGGTATCCACGCTGAGTGCTCTGCTCTTTTTGAGGAACATAAGGGAAGTGAAGAGAAAGGACACGTAGTTTTATTTTCCTTCACTGTTGGACTCTTGCCATCAGATGAAGCTTGTGAAGATAAGCTTGCAGGAGCCCCAGCAGCTGTAGCAAGTGGAAGGTTTGCCATCTGTGGGCATCAATTTCAAGTGTGATGCAAAGCAGTTCTTGAGGTAATAAGCAGTTTGGAGCAGCGGTGAGGGAGAGGAGAAACTTCCTAACTCCTTTCAGTCTTGATCTTTACACCTTATAAGTCTTCAGAAGTATTTATGGGGTTTTTATCAACCTAAAGCCAAACGTGTTCCATGGTCTGTGTCATTCTCTGGTCCATTAGGGAATAATGAGTGCTCTGATATTGCAGGATTTTTGCTGTTACTTCTGCCAGTCGTTACAGTCTCTGCTTGCTGCTCTTCTGTCATGCTTGTTTTAGATCCTCTTGGGCTTGCAACCAAATATTCTGATCTACTGCCATTCTTCTAATTTATCAGTTGTTTCTGGATTGAAAGGAGAGGATATGTTTAAGTTTGGTTTGTTTTTAACAGAACTGAGAGTCTGATACTTTTGGGTTTAGTGCTGTCTCTTATATAGGCAGCTTAACAGTCAGCTTTTGATAATGCAGGTGAGTTTACTACTAGGCAAGTCCTGAAATTAAAATCATGAAAAGATACCATAGCATTGCCTACCAATTTCAGGAATATCTTAAAATTTTAAGAGAATGCAGCATGAATCTCAAACGTCCAGTTACAGTTCAGTGGGGGCCTGTTACGCTTTGGGGCCTGTAGTTTGGACATTTCTGCTGCGGTTTATTTTTAGGGATCTGTGGAATAGCTGTTTAGGGATTTATAAGCTTTTTCAGAATTGAAGTTTTGTTAGGACTGCATGCGTTGATTACTTGCAGGCATAACTTTGAAGTGGTAACTTTATTCTCACAGGAGACTGATCTCAGGAAATGAAATGTTTTTCAGACTCTCTGTCTCACTTATTTGTCCCAGAACTCCTTAGCAGACTTAGTTTTCCACACAGCCTTTTATCCATCATGTATATTTAGAGATTTCTTGTCTTGTCATGCAACCCTTTCTGTTTCCTTCCATTGTATCCTGTGTCATCTTCAGCTCTGCATTGTATTGTGCTTGACATTTAATTTTCTCAACATTGAGTTAGATTGACACTTCATACTTTGCAGTGTACCAGGCTGCTTTTACTTTGTAGGGACTGTTTCTCACTTAAAGTGTTTTATGACTGACAGCATAACTAGGGAGCTAGTTCATTTCTCCTGATAACGGAGCCACGCTGAGTCAATAAGAAAGGCGTGTTGTGGGCTCATTGGGATCTTGCTGTCCAAGTTTCTGTCAGGGGGGTCCTAAAGGTGGAACCAAAACCTCTGTAATAAGGTCAAGAGTGAAAGTGTCTTGCATTCAAGATATGCTTTGGGTTTGAAAATACTGTACATGTGTATCAGAAACATTCTGAAAAGAAAATCTGATCAAGTTCCTTCTTATTGCCAGGTCTTGGTTCCTTGTGCTTTGCAAAGAAGAACAGCAAAATTTATCCAAGAAAGAGGCAGTTACATAGAATACTATATCCTTTCCCAAGCAGCCACCTTGTTAAGTGATTTAAAAAAAAAAAAAATTAAAAAAAATAAAATTGTGTAGTCGTAAGGGGAACAAGTTTGTGTTGTGTCCATGGGAGGTTTATATGACCAGTCATTCTGTACCATTTTTTCCCCTGTTAAGCATGCACAGTGAAAGAGAACAAGTTAATGTTAATAAAATTAATGATGATGATTCATTCTGCATGTTTTGTGATGCTCTGTTACAAAGACAGAACACCCTATCTTCGTATGGTGAAAAGTCATGCGGGAGGGAGGGTATAGCAGTAGACAACAGAGGAGTTTCTCTCTGTCAAGCTGAGACTCTGCAGCTGAGGCATGAGTTTGGGCAGGTTGTTCTGGCTTGCCAGCAATTCAGTTTTCGTAGCATATGGCTCTTTTGGCCTTGAAGTATAGGCCATAGGTTCTTGTTTGTTTTTAACAGAGGAGGAGGGTGTGGAGGTGTTCAGTAGAATCGGGCTGTGCATGTGCCCTGGGAATTTACGTAAGCCTTTATTTTGATGGTGAAGTTAAAGATCCCAGCAGAGAATAATGCTGTATTTCTTGCTGAGCAGAAATTTAAATGCTAACTTACCAATTATTTCCTAGCTGTAGTGATGGGAATGAAAGTATTACCTGAGAAAAGCTTCATTTTCATATTCTTATCTGTCTAGTATTACATGAAATCTCAAGTGAAGGAAGTTCTGCCATGATTATAAAGTTTTTATACCGCTGCAGTTTTATCAGTTTTGAACATGGTACATTTAAGATAGAAGATCCCCATATAATAGACACAGTTTACATGTTCCAGAAGCTACTGTGTTAGTGGAAATAAGATACGCTGATATTATAAAATCGTTATTGAGATAATGATGCTTAACATAATAGGATTAACATGCTTTAAGTATGTTGATTTTTAAATTGGTAGTTATGGTATCCCTTAATATATGTAGATTAATGCTTAATGTGACACACGTATACTTGCTTTGTAATCTAAAATAGAACTATAGGTATTAATTAAAAATATTAAGTCTTGTGAATAGATTTATTTTTGCATCATAAATTGAAGTAACATTTACTACTATAAGAAAACATCTATCCAGATCAGTTAAAGCTGAATTTATGGAGAGTTCAGTGAAGTATTATTTGAAGCTGTGACTCTCTATTATCAAAGTCCAGTCTGATGTTAATGTATGTTTTGCGAAGAAAAGAAGAAAGTTAATAGGGTAGCAGTGGGTGGAGCAAGTAGCTATGAGTAACTGGAATAGTTCTTGTATGCTGAATTAGATGTAGTCTTTGCCTTTTAGATCAGTGATTAAACTGAGCGTCTCGTGCACAATGCCTATTTATATTGTGGGATCTGTCCTGAGCTCTGTTCTAGTTTTGTTGTAATTGAGTTAATGTAATAGAAATAATGGTTAATTTTTCTCTGCTTCTGGCTTTAATTCCATGGCAGAGTAAGTCTGCGTGTGGCGTGCCTGTAGCAGGTGCCTGGCTTTCTGCTGTTATGTTTTAAGAATTGCATTTGATGATTGAGTGTTGTGGATGGATTTCTTGGTAGTGGAAGGTACTCCTGTGTTCTCTCTGCTTTGCCATTTATTCAGTGTAGTTGTTGAAACACCTTCTTGATTCTTTATTATTTAACATTTACCATTTTCTTCAAAACTAATTTTAAATTACTTAAATTGTTTAAACCAATAAATGGCATGAACTTAATTTTTGCATCTGTAGGAGATTGAACCTAAGACAAAATTTCAGGCTCAATACCAGCCTTGGGTTTTTTCCTAGGCCTTTAAGGCTGTTGTTGTCTGTGTCTTAAATCATTCTCAAAAGTATCAAACAATGAGTATTATTCAGAAGTTTCCAGGAAATACACACATCCTTTTTTTCAGCCTGTAAACAAAGTCAAAATTGGGGAAAACTTGAACTGTTCCAGGAAACAGGCCTCCCTGTTTGTTAGCAACCTCATTCTTTGCATGTGCTTTCTAAACGTGCTCCACCCCTACCCCTTGAAGTCATTTTGTCAAGCCTTGTTTAAGTTTCAGTCTGGTTTCTGCCATTCTTCAACAATAAACTCTATGGAGTAGAGCCCGATTTTTTGGGGGCTAAAATAGTGCAAGTAAGGACTAATGGGGAACATACCAGGTTTTAATCAGTATAAAAGAGCATCTAAGCTAGAGCTCTGACTGTGTTAAATCCATTTACGAACGTTTTGGGCTCAGTCAGGGTTATGCCAGCTGTTTCATGAAATGTAGCATCGTTTTCCATTAGATGAGTGACATGAAGAAAAATGTGAAAACACTCAAGTCTAGGCTTTCTAGCTGAACCTGTGCTCTGCATATACCCTCCATCTGACTTGAGGCAGGGGTGGGAAGAAAAATCTTCCAGTGAAATCTGCTGGATTTTTTCATTCTCTCAGCTGTTAGAGCTGATTTTGGACTGTGAATTTTCTGAAATCCTTCTGTTCTCACAGATGCTGGTAAACCTGTGTTACTGGGTTGTTACTGTTGGTTTTAAGGTGTTTGTTGCTGTGTGTCAAGGCAACTCGGGGGTGCCTGTTAGTTTTTTAGGTTTGGTTTTTTTTTTTTAGTTAATTCATCATTATTGTTCTCACAGAAACAGAATTTTTTGAAAGCAAATCCAAGCTAACAAGACCTAAGACTTGATTCTGCTAAATCCAAGTTCGTAAGACTGAAAGGAAAAAGGAGTTTGATCAGCAGTTTTGGAGAAGGCAACTTACGATCTGATCCATTATCAGTCACTAAATTTAATTCACAGTCCTCTGAAGGATCATCAAGAATCACAGAATAGTTCAGGTTGGAAGGAATGTCTGGAGGGCATCTAGTCCACCCTGCTGCTCAGAGTGGGTCCAACTAGGTAAGGTTGCTCAGGGCTTTCTCCTGTCAAGTTTTGAATATCTCCAAGGATAGAGACTCCACAGCCCCTCAACGCCCCCATTCTGGTATTTGACCAGCCTCATAATTAAAATAGATTTTCATTGTAAGTGATGGGAATTTCCTGTGTTGCAACCTTGCCTCTTGTCCTGTGCATCTGCAAGAAGAGTCTGGCTCTTTCTTCTCTGTACCCTCTCGTTCGGTAGTTGGAGACAGAAATAAGGTATCCCCTGAACTGTTTTTTCTTAAGCCTGAACTAACCCAACCAACATCACTCCAATGCGTTTAAACATTCCTATTTATTCAAATGTTAGATTCTCATCTGTTCTTGAAAATTCGTTTCTAAATAAAGTTGAAACCTTGTTTTTAAACAAGGTTTGTTTCTTGCTCTGTGCTTCTCTCTCAAGACTGTTCATGGTATTGTATGCAATACCTGTACAAATATGGAAAATTTCTCAGAAAATCCAATATACCGTGTATCTTCCTTTGCTCTTCAGTAACTACATTCATGCAGCAGCAAAATCACCATTGCTAGTGGTGGTATTCACTTCTTACCTTTTAAATTCTTTTTGATCACTTGTCTTACTTGAACTTCTCTGTGCTAAACATCCTTGTTACTCTTTTTTTTAAAATGAAAAGCTGGTGCCTTTTAGAAGTCAAACATATCAACTGTAGAGGATGTTCTCAATGAAATACATTCTTGCAAGCTGAAACGTGAGTTTGTATCTTGGTATTTAAGAGGCAGCATTTCACTGAGGCAATAATAGTCTGCCTTGTTCTTAAAATGAGTGTTCAAGACTGAAACGTAAAAGGATCAGTTCCTGCTTTGTGGAATTCTGTAGACTGGATCGTAGTGCAGTGATGTGGAACCAGCTACTTGCAACCACGGATCCCCTCTGAAGGCCTGTTTTTATTTTTATTGTTCCCTCTGCTGTAAAGAAGTCCTCAACTGAGACAGGTAGAGAGGCAAAAGTAAGAGTTCAGCATTTATAATTTTCTTATCTTGGGTTGTGTTTAAACTGGTTTTGAAAGGAGTAATTTGGCTAGCGCTTCATGAGAGTGCTTACTGATGCTTTAGGCTGTAAAAAACACTTCCTACAAACTATGTACAAATGAGAACTGTTGATGCTTAAGTTAGGGGCTTGAGGTTACTGACCTCTATGCAGGTATGACTCAGTTTAGCAGAAGGATTAGTCTCGTAGGATGCCCAAGCTAGCATGAGTGCTAAGGAAGATGGGGTATGTTGAGCATAGAGTTTCAGTCAAGATTGTGACCCTGTGTTTAGGAGCTCTTTCTTCACAGAAAGACCTGAGCGACTAGGGCTTTCTGAATCCCTTCACCCTCCCCAAATGTATTTGGGATGTTTAATGTCTCTGTGATTCTGTCTCTTCTCTTTTTAAATTGGAGTGGTTATGAATCATCCAATTTCCTGCTGCAAATAAAGCAGAAAAATCCTGAAGTAATTGTGTGACTAGAATTAACACAGCTTTGCATGGAAGAAGCACGACAACATTAGCAGTCGGAGGTGATGTATTGGAGCCTTACAAATAATTGTTGTTAGGTGTTCTTCCAAACAATGAAAATACCCACTTAAACGGCTGCAGAAAGTATGGCTTAAGCTTTTACCAGTATTGTGTTCAGGTAAAAGGCGGCCATGAAAATCTGTAGTGGTTCACTAATCAGATAATACTCTGTTCTTACCCCTCCTTAACTATAGTTTTGATAGTAAGAGGTGCTGCAAATGGAGGCAGTTGTGCTGAAATCTTGCTGCCCTTGCCATTGATAGAGTTGTCAAGGGGGGAGGAAAATGGCTGGAAGACCACAGTCGTGGTCTCAGAGTAGTGACTGGAAGAAGTCTAGGGAGTGTTGCTGCACTCACCCAGAAGATGGAACGAATTAAGTGTGGGTGGAAGGAGGGCACTCAAGGCCTGGAAAGTATCTGTAGAAATGCTGTGTGTTAGGTGTGAGAGAGTCTGAACAGCTTTATTTTGCTGTTGGGGTAGTACTTAGACTCCTTCAGCTGTGTCCCATTAGACATGCTTTATAGTAGACTCTACGTGCACGTAGATGTCTGCAGTAGAAGGAAAACATGTTACACCAAAATACACTGAGTATTAGCCTGCAAATTGGCTGAAATAATGGCATACTACCTTTAAAAACATTAAAGGGTGTTTTTACTTAAACTCCCCTCAAAGTTTATGCTGCTTTCTTATTCTCTATTTGGTGAATGTTGGAAGGATTGGGATGTTTCTGAAGCGCTGTCTCCTCATGGAGGAGAGTCTGAACTCCCATCAAGGGGAGTGAAGTAAGCGGAGTGGCAGTGGGGACAATTTCTATTTCTGATTTGAATTATACTCCTTTCTATGTAAGGGCAGCATGAATCACTGCTTTTTGTCTACACCCTGAAAAATGTTTCTCTGTCCGCCCACCTGTTTGGACACTGTAAGAGCTAATACTTCCAAGTAGACAAATGTTTGTATAGTACAGAAGCTTAAAATGCAGTGGCCAAAAGGGTCTTTGAAGGAAGAAGCCCAAAAGAATGTGAACCAAAATTACTGTAGGCGATCTAAGGGCTTTGCTTTTATTTTAAAAGTGGTTTATGAGGTTAAATGAAATCCATCGCGATAGTAGGCTGTAAAGATGTTATATTTGCTGTTGACCTATCTCTTGGAGATATTAAAAGCTATGAAAATACTGAATAGAAGAGTTCCAGTTGTTTTATTAAATGTATGTCCTATTCTCAGTGCATTGAATTGCAAATGGATACAGCTCCCTTCTACCAAAAACTCCAAACTTAAGATAATTTGGCAAGTTGTACAGTGTACGATACACAATAATGGGTATTAATATGTGGTTAATGAACCATGTATAATAACCTCATAGACAATTGACACTCATCTGTTTTAATCATATGGGGTGACAATATTTGTATTAAAAACTAAATTATATAGTACTATCACCTTGAATTCCAGTTTTATTTTTTCCTGTCATTTTTGGTTTATTCCTTCCTCTTATGATGAACGTTCCCTTTGAATTTCAGAGTAATTGGTCTGGAACCTCCCATGATTCAGTCCAATCAAGGAGAGTGGTCATTTCTCACAACATGGATAAAGCACTGAAAGAAGGTGAGTCTTAACTTGGGCAAAGGAGCATTAGACTCTAAATATCTCTTGTCCTCTTAGCAAACCATGACTGTACAATATTCCAAGATTCTAGAATATGATCCTGGTTTATTCCTTGATACAAAATAAAAGTGCAAGGTGTTGGTCTTCCCAAGAGATCCACTGTAAATAATGTGTTGTTGGTTTTGCAATTTAACTGATATCTTGTCATTTTAGTGGCTGTTTTTTACAGAAATATAGTAAAATAGAGTCCTTAATACTTGTGCACAAAACAAAAGGGTAACATTTCAAAGATTCTTGATTGGGTTTTCCTGAACTGATAAACCCTGTAGACTCTTGCAAACAGTCTTCCAATTTAGTGCAATTCTTGCCATGAAAACTGAATCTAAAATCAACAGTTGTATTTCCGGCTGATAGTCTTATGAAATCTGTGGATCACCAGTACAGTCACTGGGCTTTAGACTGTAAAATGTGAACTGTGATCATATGGATTTAAAATATCTTGTTTACAATTCTTTAAAATAAAGAATAATTACTATTTCTGCACACATTTCTTTCAGCTGACTTCTGGTAATATAAAATATTGTAGAACTTGGGATAGTGTCAGAGTTTTAAGTAAATCAAAAAATTTTTGCTTCAAAGATTATGCTAGGTTGGAACTTAAAGACTATCAGGGGGGAAAAAAAAACCCTGGCTTGCGTATTAGAAAAATAAAGCACATGAAGAGTTGTGTACTGTAGCTTTTAAAATATATTTCTAAAATTTGATGCCATTTCAGTTTTTTGTAAATATTTTATCTAATTTTGAATGTTTTTTCCTTTAAGATTTCTTTGCAGCACTTGTTTTTTTTCCTTTTTTCACATCTGGAGAGTATATTTTAAAATCAACATTGCTTTAAACAGTTTGGTTGTCTTATGACAACTTCTTGGGATGTGTAATTTTTTAAAGTTATTTTTATGAATAGCTGTTAGCAGGATATGTAGCTAAAATATAAAATTAAACACTTTGTCATGTTTCTATGAAGGTGAACTATTGTAACGTATTGTAATTTGTTTTTAGGCACCATTTTCCTCTGGAATCTGTCAGTTTATAGGATTCCTGATGACATGAAAAGGATAGTGGAGTCTAAACATAACTTGTTAGTGCTTGTTTCATACATGTAATTTGCTGTATTCTCACATGTGTACTGTACATTCTGGATAACCTGCATTGAAGTTTGAAGTGAAGCCTTGACATAATCAGCACAGAGTCAGAGGTAGTGGGGTTATCTGGAGACAAACAACAGGTATTGTGGAATACTGGGGGAAGGATAGTTGTGTTACACTTCCCTCCTGTTACTTGCACATGGGAGTAACTCGTGTCTAAAAATATGTGAGCTGTCTTCATCTAAGGTATTTATCCCACAGATATCATTTAGTTGGATGCATGAGTCCATCCTTAGTAAGGCTGAAAGAAAGTTACCAATATTTAAGTGATTCATTTTTCAGAGTTGAGGACTTTCTGTTGTGACAGCTTACTTGCCTTTCTGCTATTTCTTTTCAGTGTAGCTTTTACCATCCATTCTCACTCTGAATTTTGGAGAGCAAACTTGTCAGATTTGGTTGTATTTCTTCCAGACCTAAGTGACTAATGAAGCCAACTTCTCCTCCGTTATGCAGTTTGACAAGGATGAGACTGTACTTTTCACTCTACCACATGTAGACTTAAGCAAGCTTTTTGGTTTTGGAAGGCATCCAAGTCAACTTAAGTTTGAGATACTGAATGAATCCCAAAAAGAAACATTTTACTTTTTTATTAGAGTAAAATGATCAGTGTGTCTGAAAATAGACAGGAGACATTCTTTGCCCTGTGATAGTTCTGAAATTTGTAGTTGTCTCGATATTATGAATGCTTTTTTTACGAGTTCATGGTTAAATAAAACTTTGTTACTAATGATATAAAAAATATTGTCTGTATTTCTGTTTCATTAGTGCCATACTCTAATGCTAATCAATCTTACACTGATGAGGATTAAAGTATTTGTAAATCCCAGAAATTTTTGCCAACTTCTTGCTGTCTAGATCTAACATGCTGTTCAACAAAATGCCTTAAAAAGTCTCATTCATTTAGTTAAGAGACTTTCAGTTCTCCTGAGTTTTAATCTTGGGGACCAGTTCAGACTCCTACTGCCACTTGAGGTTTTGAGTAGGTGTTGTCAGATTATCACAGTCGATGGTTTGCAGTATTTTTTAAATCAGATTTTACTTGTCTTTGTGTTACCTTAGAGATGAAAGGATAACATTTTTGGAGGAGCCAGCATCGCCTTATTTCAGAAATGCTATTGCTGGTTATGAAGAGACAGCCCTTTGGTTAATTCTGAGTTCTTCACCTGTTGTTCATCATCTGTGTAATTAAGTTTGCCTAGGGTTTACTGTTAGTTGCTAGCTATCTTGCACCCCTCAAGAATTGCCTGTCGACTGTTACTCAGGCATACCATGCTTTTGCTGGTGTTACAGGCAGTCTGTGTGGACTTTTCTCTCTGGGTTTAGAGTGGCTCTCCATTACTGCACTGTTCCCTGAGGTTCTGTGGTGTGTCTCGCTTGACAAGCTGTCACTTGCTTTACTGCATTTTTCCTGATGTTCTCGTCATAGTCTGTTAATGTAGTTGGAAGGATAGATATCAGTGCTCATCCTTAGTTTTAATTGAAGGAGTCACGTATGTTTCCATTTCAACCATCAGTCTTATTTCAATAAACTTAAAAACATTATGGTGCTTAGATAGTTTTCCTAGGATGGTCATTGGCGGATAATAGTTGCCCGTGCCTTGGATAGCTTCTCGTCTTGCCAAAGCCAGTGTAACAGAGTTGTTGGGAATTGTCTTTCTACAATGTTAGTCACTAAGTGCTACCAAGAAGGAACTCCTGTTTACATTGGTTTACAGCTCAGTTCTAAACTTCTTTCCTATCTCCCATTGACAACAGAGTAGAATGAAAGGATGGTGCTTCACAGTGCTGCTTCATTCTTAATTATAGCAAGCTTGCATAAGCTGTAGATACAAGGTGAGGGGAAGCTGTGAATTAGCCCTGCTACTGTGTGGTGTGTTTTATGACATCTAAGTGCTCAAAATCAAAACAAGTGTACCGTTATAAAAAGATTTTCCTTGTTGAATGTGGCAGAAGGAGAAGGCCTTTTAGTTGTAAACCCCTGAGTCCCTTTTTCAGCCGGTAGTACTTGAGTCACTAACACGGAAGTGTGGTTTTTTTCAGTATTTTTCATGCTTTTTCTTGTTAGATTGATTTGATTCTTGTTTGCCCTTCATTTATATTAAGCAAAGAAAAGATGTCCCACTTTTTACAAATACTTTTAGCCTTTTAACGCTTCCTGTTGCTTATCTGGTAACTTCATGTTTTCAGCCCATATCATATGTTTAGGAACATGTCTCTTAAGAGAGACTGTGCTCAGTCAGACTTGTGCCGCTGTTGCGCAGCGTACTGTTTGGGCTGAGGGCTGTAGCTGTCAGTAGATTTATCTGCCGTGTGTGTAGCCGGTTTCCCAGGAACTGAATTTCATCTTCCATTTTTTATTGCCCCATATCCTGTGGTCTTTTTGTTTTTCTTCACAGTCAGTCTTTGTCTCTACTGCTTTAGTAGTGCCAGAAAACTGGTCTCCATATTACTTACCTGCTTTACTGGATCATTTATGAGTAAGTGAAACAGCACAGGCCAGAGCACAAATCCCAGCAGAACTCCACTGCTGAAATTCTTCTGCTGTGAAAATTGACTATTTATTCATATCCTGTGTTTCTTAGCTCTTCAAATATTTCATGCCAGAGAGCCACCTCTTCTTTCATAGTGGTTTATCTTCCTTCAATCCTGTGTTGAGGTGACCTTGTTGGAAATATTTCGGGAATTTAATTAGATTGTACCTGTGGATCAGATCTTGCCTGTATGTGTTCTTGTTGACCCCTTAGAAGAACTGTTAGGGATGTAAGGCAGGACTTCCCTTTATAAAAGTTGTGTTTTCCCAATCTGTCTCATTTCCCAGCTTAAGATCTACACATTGACATTTAGAAGAAAAATTTGCAGTAGCTTCTGCCACTCTATTTGAAAAGCTGTATTTTTTTTTCTCTCACAGCTCTCAAAAAATGAGTTGTTTGGGTCCAAAATATGAGCAAGACTTAATTTGAATTCATGTCCTCTGTGCTGCGGGATTCAAACAGTTGGAGCTAAGAACTCTTGGCAAAGGGTACATGGGCAAAACTATTTGAACAGAAATTTGTCTGATTTTTTTTTTTAAATGCATTTCCTAGATCTTTAACACATTTTTTTCTCTATGGTTTATATATTTGTAAATTTCCATGTTTTTTCTGCATGTTCATAATAATTATTAAAAAAGCAAATGTCAAGAAAATTTTAATAAAAACAAACCAAACAATGTGGAATGGGAGACTGTCAGGGTATGATCCCTTTCGCACATCCATGCACAGTGATAACATCTAGTCTATTAAAGAAACATGTCAGTTTCATAGAGTTTGAATAATGTTGTAAAATGTAAGTAAAGCAAGAAATGCTAGTGTCTTTCCAAGCACCAACTTTAACAAGAGAACTGAAATCTCTAAATCACTATTGCTAGTGGCTGGGGCAGGTTCCCAGTCACTGAAGTCTGGGCATTTACACAGCATTTTTGCCAGCCTTTAACACCATGGTCTAAATAAAGATTTAGTGGGAATGAGAAACTTCAATAAATAAAGATAATGTTAAATATAAAACCTCATCATCTTAATTGGTATTGTGTAGCTAAAACATAATAAAATCTAAAATACAGTAAGTGAATAACGGCCTTTATCTCTTTAAATTTAAAAATTAATGTCTTGGAAATGATAGAGTTGCATATTCAGATTACTTATTAGTAATTTTAAGGGAGTTAAATATAGGGGCTTTAATATTTTAGTTTGAGTTTTGAGGATGAAGATAAGGCTCCTCCCCCCACCCCGAACTAGCTTTTGGCAGGGGGGGAATAGTAGTAGCTGTAACAAAACTAAGCATTTAACATTTACTTCTATAGAACAGTTCTTTGCCAGGTACTTAATGGTGGTATAGTCTGTCATCTTTTTCATTAAATTTTTATTGAAAGTATTTTTCTTCAAGTATAGCTTATGATAACCATATCATGCATGTTAAATCTAGTGTTGTAGTAGCACAGCTTTATAATAACGCTTCTTGGCCGTTTGGTGGTTTCCTGATGCAGGATCCTAACACAGTTCATAGTGATGTTGCATTTCTATTTTACAGATTGTGATGCTTGCTGTTGTAGAATAACTCAAGCCAGGGTTGTAGCTATACCTTCTCTTCTGTTGTTCATGTAGTCACAGGAGAGTTTTGGATTTGACCATAACTTAATGTAATAGTTCTGGTCTCTCCAGTGCTTTCAGAAAAGGATATTTACTTCTTGTTTGAAACTTGGAAGTCTATGTATGCATTTGCATAGGGAGAGTATTTCAGGTCTCTCTTTTAATGGTGCTTTGAGAAAATGGGTAGGCATTTAGTCCTTGTTATTCAGATTTCTATGTTATTTTTCATAAAGTTGGGTAATGAATGTTAGCAGTATAAAAAATGTCTAATGTGAAGCTCTGCAAATTGTAGATTTGAAGCCAGTCTGACCCACTGGCTCTTGTGGTGCCACTGAACCTCTGAATGAATGAATGTGGAAGAAGAATGGATAGCAGTTACTGGAGACTTGTGGGGGGTTAGGAATGAAGGAAGGATCTAGAGGGGTGTCCTCGCTAACCTCCACACAAGCTTCTGGCTCTCTACTCCCAACACTCTTCTAGTTTACAGTCTTGAAAAAAGAGTAGTTGAAGAGGCTCAACTTCACATTCATGCGGAAATGACTTTCAGTCAGATTATAACAACTGGAGACTTGGATCTTCTGAACTAATTTCGAAAACCCAGTAGAAGTTTCTACAGTTTTGCACCAGACTCATCGCTCTCACTGTATATGATTCGATCAGAAGAAATTTGTTTCATGTTTGTGGTAGCTGAGTTAGTGGTAGTAAGGTATTGTCCTGAAAGCGTGTTCTACTCTTCTTTTTATTCCTTTCTTTTCTTCTGACCAGTTGTTTTCAATGTTTTAGAGAACGTGCAGTGTAAAAATAATGAGAGTAGATGCATGAGCAGATTCCTTCTCTGAAGGAAGCAAGCTGCGCTCTATAAAATTCTTACATTTGTTTTCTGTATTTCTTTAGAGTGCTGAAAGAGGCACCAGCTGCATCAATAGACATGAAACTAAAGCAGCAGCAGTGCATCATGGCCAGGATGACACATACAGATGAGGCAGTGTCTTACCCCAGCACAGACGGCTGTTAGTGTCTGTGGCTGGTGTCCTTTTTAATTTTTTTTTTTTTTTTTTTTTTTAAGCAAAGTCCTAAAAGCTGTCTCATTGCTCATTTGGGCATACATTCTGGGCTCTAAAGTACCCTGAATTTTATAGAGAACAGCATGGTTAAACTTGTGATGCAGGAAGGGCCAAAAAGGCTCAGAGGTGACAAGGAAACTATAGAAAGGATGTAAAGGAAGAGAGTTATGCAAGGTAGGTGCAGGAAAATACGGTTTAAAGTAATTCATTTAATGTGTTGAAAGTGTGTAACTGGCAGAGAGAAACACAAGTGAAGTATTTCATACTTGCACGGCTTAATTTTTGGTGATGACTGGTGATCTTTTGTCTTTAGTTTGGTATTGCCACTAGATTTCATGGTTCTTTCATGTTGATACACCTAGATGAAGAACTGTACCATCACCTTGCTGTGTCTGATCAGGAGTCTTCCCACTGTAATAGATCTTGCTTCAGGTATTTCAACTGGGAGTATAGTAAAGTTGCAAGAATTGTGCCCTCATAATACTTTACTAATTAGCATTGTTATATGTTTGAATGTTGTGCTTTACCAGAGCAGAGAGACTTAACATCGGATGTGATGGTGATCATGGAGTGAACAAGGAACTGAGCTCCTTTTGGAGAGGAGTTGCCTAAAAATACAGTTATAAATTAAGGATTGGTGGGAATAGATATGTGTTCTGAAAGATTATATAGTCTAAGGGACCGAGATGATACAAGTTTTACTCTTGTGCTCTTGTTTTGTAGAGTTCTGTCCAATAGATATTTGTAGGAGCCACCACTCTACACCATGACTTGGCTTCTTAGGCAAAAGATGCTGAAGAAATACGCTACTTTGCACCCTTGTGTTCATTTTAGGGTAGAGAGGGTGTCTGTAAGAAAATCTGAAAAAGTAGGTCATTATCTGCGAGTGATGATAAAAACAAGTACCACAATACAGTGTGTCTGAATGCGCTTGAGAAATTACAGGTCTCTTACAGAGTAGATGAGAAAGAAGAATCTATGCTGTGATTGGCTTTCCACAGCATTGCAGGTATTGCAACAGAAGAGACTAACCAAACTATAAAAAAGGTGGTTGCAGAAGGACATGGGGACAGCTGTGGAAAAATAGATGCTTAAAATGTGTATTGACTTGAGATAAGTAATAAACTTCAGTTTTTTAAAATGCTGTTCCCAGTTGCTCTTCAGTGTATCAAGGGATTATTCTTCAGCTTGCTTATCAGAAGACCACTACCTTTTATAACTGTTTTTATTACTTTGTAGTATTTGTGGATGGCAGTTTTCAATGAAATATGATTTCTTCTATTTCAGAAAAGTAATGAAATTGGATGTGTTTCAATGTTGGAAGTTCCCATCCTGCAATATGGCTCTGCATATTTTTTTTCTCTCCTGAATCAGAGAAAAGACTGAAAACTTGAAAACTTCTGTTTATTGATTGATTGAAATGTTTTTCTGAATAATTAATTTAAAAGCCTTGAAATGACTTAGTAAAAGGCTTTTAACTTTATATTTCAGCATACTTAGTGAAGTGACTCAGTTTCTTTCTTTATAAACCTGAGGAAGTGGATTTATGAAGCATTTGACTAGAAAATTTTATCAATTTTAGCCTTTTATTTTGAAATGTTTTTAACAAGGTGATGTAGGATGAGGTCTGCTAGTATTTCAGGCAGGCAAAAGTATTCAACTTAAGCTGTTCTGCTATTACTGTGTTGTTAGTTCACTGTCACAGTGCTAGGGAGCTTTTTATAGTTTACTAAGCTGCCAAACAAACAACTTCTGTGGAAGTGGAAAGTAAGAAATAGTGGAGTCACATGATTACTTTGCACCACGGGCTTACCCTGACAAATGAGATGTACTTTTGATATAAAAAGTCTGGAATCAGGATGGAAGCTGCTCAGATTATCAGGCATGCGACTTATTTTCCCCCTTCTTGTTCAGTTATCCCTCTGGTAGATGTGAACTGACTCCTCCTTCCACCCCAACTTTTTCCCTGTCTTGTTGTAGCTGCTAAACATGGCTCATGCGTGCTCCCTGAACACCTCCTGCTCCCTCCTAGACCTCCAGGGACATCTGCTATAGTGACACATCAGTAAAACTGGTGGCACACAAATGTTGTCAAAAACAAAAGTCAGAATGGTAGAAGATGGTGTTGCCACGGGACTTGCAATTACAGTAATCTTGGTTATTGCTTGTAGATGTGGTTTGGAATACCTTGTCATTTTTGAAGTTCATGCTGTCTCGCTAATCTACTTGTACTCTCTTATCTCTAGCTCTTCCGATCCTATAATTAACTTTCTGCAGTGTTGTTCAGTATTGTATATTTCTTTTGAAATCCAAAAATCTTAACCACCTTCCCTTTTAACTGTGACTTTGGAGTGGAGACTGTTGAATTCCTATGTAAAGAAGGCTGGTTTCAGTCTGCAACAGCCTAGACACAGTCAGATTATGTGATAGTTCATATAACCAAATCCACTGTTGAGAGACAGGTATTAGTTTGAGGTTTGTGTGTAGCTAGTAACCTGACTGACTGAGCAAATCCACTTACAGGCTTTGCTTTGCAAAGTGACCTCCAGTAACCTGTTAGGTGCAGATTTCTGTAACTTCGCCAACCTTACTTTCTTTGGCAATAATTTAAAACTCAAAGAAGAAGATATGAAACCTATTGCCCGTCTAATTTTTGAGGAGAAGGGTGGAGAATTATATTTTTCCTATCTTGGTGTGCCTTCCCCTCTTGAAGTTTTTGCTATTTATTGTTTTGTTTCTCCTTTCAGTGTTTGACTACAGCTATAGAGATTACATCCTGTCCTGGTATGGGCAACTCAGCAGAGATGAAGGGCAGCTGTACCAGCTGCTATCTGAAGACTTCTGGGAGATTGCCAAGCAGCTGCGACAGAGGCTGAGTCACATTGATGTAGTTAAAGTTGTCTGCAATGATGTAGTGAAAGCTTTACTCTCACACTTCTGTGACCTTAAAGGAGCCAATGCCAGGTAAAAACAAAACTCTGCATTTCACTGGAATTTTCTGCTTTTCTCTTTCTTTCAGATGTGCTATATCAAAGCAATGAAGAGTGTAATGCTTTTGTAGGCAACTGATAAAGAAAATCGTTCAGGCTTATTACCAGTTTTAGAGATCAAGCGGGCTTCAGGGCATCCATAAAACCTGTGGAAGGAAACGCTTGTCTTCCTTTTCTCAGAGTTCAGACTCACTGCTGTTTCAGTGTCATCCTTGAATCCTTTGCTCATGGTAGGAGGTGGGCTGTGTGAGCAGTTCCCGCAAGTAGTGTGAACCTGCAAGGGAAAGGAGAGGTGCTGTCAGAGCAGACAACAGACCAGAAGATAGTTATTTGCACCTTTCCCAAAATAGCACCAGAGTTAATTCCATTCAGTTTCCCATTTCTTCTAGCCCTGGGAGGCAAAGCTTTGTGGTTTCCGTTAAGTGGCCTGTCCTGCAGTAATAAGATTTTTCTACTGGAAAAATGGTTGGCTGGATTTTCTTTCTCTGGTTATCTTGCTAATTCCATGAATTTTCTTTTTGGCAAGGCTGTCTTTATCCACGTAAAAAGGTCAGCTGTCCACTAAATGCTAGAGTTGCACCCAAATTGTAATTGCAAATATGAACTCTTAGCCTATGCAGTTCCCACATCTGAATGCACAATTTGTGTAATTGTGCATGAAATTCCAGCTTATGTCTGCACTTAGCTGCATTTCAGTTATCCTAACTGAAATATGCTTTGGTCATTCAGATTTAGACATTTTATGCTATGAAGTTGTTTTGCCTACAGTTAGATCCATATATTTTTAACACCCCTTCAGAGAAAAAAGATCAACTGTTTTCTGTCAGTGACCAGTCTGTGTGTTGCCATTCATACTTCCTTCTGTTCTGGAGCAGAAGATAGAGTTAATGTATTTGTGATAGATGCCAGCTTTATGTAAGCTAATATGTAGGAAATAAAGACAGAAAGGAAACGAAAGTGTGGTTTCATTCAGGAAAAGAAGAAATTAAGGTGTATGCACATTGCAGTAAATCTTGCATTGGATTCCAGATACTACTTTCTTTCAGCTCTGGAATGTGGTAGAAATCTCTTGGTCAAGTAAAGCTCCTAAGTGTGCTCCCTGATTTTTAAGCATTATGCTTGCACTTGCCCTTTATCACAGTAAAGCGCTTGTTTTTGGGAAGAGTTTGATTTGAACAGTTAAAGGGTGAGGATGTTTTTTTTTTTTTTTTAAAGTGTAAATGTTTTCCTCTTTGAAGCTGGGGACATAGAATCTACAGTTGCAGAATTATTAATTATTATTAATGCTGATTCTCGATGAGGTTCCTTATTGTTGTGGTTTAACCCCAGTTGGCAACTAAGCACCACACAGCCGCTCGCTCCCCCTCCCTGTGGGATAGGGCAGAGAATCGAAAGAGTAAAAGTGACAAAACTCGTGGGTTGAGGTAAGAACAGTTTAATACTTGAAATAAAATAATAATGATAGTAATAATAATTAAAATATTGTAGTGAAAAGTAAAACAACGAGAGAGAGAGAGAGAGGAACAAACCCCAGGAAAAAAAAGGTGATGCAACCGCTCACTGCCCACCGACTGATGCTCGGCCAGTTCCCGAGCAGTGGCCCCCCCAGCCAACTCCCCCCAGTTTATATACTGAGCATGATGTCATATGGTATGGAATATCCCTTTGGTCAGTTTGGGTCAGCTGTCCTGGCTGTGCCCCCTCCCAGCTTCTTGTGCACTTTCTCTCTAGCAGAGTATGGGAAGCTGAAAAGTCCTTGACTTAGTATAAACACTGCTTAGCAACAACTAAAACATCGGTGTGTTATCAACATTGTTCTCATCCTAAATCCAAAACGCAGCACTGTACTAGCTACAGGGAAGAAAATTAACTCTATCCCAGCCGAAATCAGGACACTTACCTACTAAGAATTATGACCACTTCGTCTAGGTCTTTGTGGATTGTTATTTCCACTAGGTAGAGCTAAAATAAATTCTCTGGGTATTTTCCAATTAACTTTTTCACTCTGGAATGGTAAATGCACCTTAGTCAATGCTGGATAAGGCAGGCTGCATTAATATGGTAATGAAAAAAATCCTATCAAGAATTAATGTGATAGCGAGTTAAAAAAACCCAACAAACCCCGCAGCTGTAACTGCAGATTTTGTTTAGGTTGAAATTGGACCCATTGATTGTTTTTTCACATGCTGCAAGGCTGTGAATTCACAAGGAGGAAGGTCTGGTTTTAAGGTGCCTAATGGCTGATCAGCAGCATGATGCTGCATGATGCAAAATGTGAAGCACTAGTATATCCTCATGGTGCTCATCCAAACTTGCTGAAAAAGTTGAGGAGGCTTTATGGAAATTGCACAGGGCTCACGTTTTCTTGGCAGATGGAGAGAGGGCTGAAATGCTATGAATGTACTATGGCAAAGTCAGCAGAAACGTGACATTGTGCTCATATGCTGCAGATTGGATTTGTGCTGCCGGCTGATCTGAGCATGCATGTAATAAACTTGGAAGCACAGCCAAGGACTCTGATACTGTTTTCTTTTTAAGGGAATTTGTGGTTTTAAGAATAATTTGAGTTTTGTACTAAATTGCCTACTGATACGGAGTTTACTGTGCTAGAACCTGCTGACATTTTAAGCTATAGACTAACTACAAAGTACGTCACTTCTAGCTTGGAAGATAGAGTTTCTTGGAAAGCCTTCAATTCATTTCTATATTGCCACAGTTCAAACACAGAAAACTCTTCTTCCTAAGGTAGGGAACACAGATCTTCTTGATCTACCTTTGCTTTCTGTCAACGTTTTAAAGACGGTGGTAAATTTAAATTGGCATTCACATGTTTCCCTCTGTGTCTCTAATGAATCCAGTTAGTTTTGGATGATAAAAACAGTGGAACAGAGACTGTAATTAGAGCAAGGTATCTTTCCTGTTGTGATGCCTGTTGGAGCACCGCATCTCATTTCCGCTGCTGAGTTTATACTGCAGTGTGACAGCAAAGGACATTTTGTCTGTTATCTGGTGGCTTACGAAGTTTTAAATACCTCTTGTACCATCTCTGGAGGGGGTGCCACCTAAGCCACTTTGTCTCAGTTTTCCTATATGACAACAGATAAATCCACTAAAGTAACAGAAAGAAACCGTCTGTGCCCAGGAGGACAGCAATGTCTGTTTCTTCAGTGTGAAGTTCATGTGCTTTGTCACTGGGTACACGTCAGCCACAGAAATCCCTTTACTTTTCTGCTTTCACTGACTAACTTCGACCTGTGATACCTGATAGATCAGGATGTCCGAGGGGATGAAAATAGGCTGTGACCTTTCAGAATGAGGAAGGGTGCTACCGTCCCTCCCTTTGCTCCTGCTTTCCCCCTGGCTTATCTTAGTCATCGCGAGGCTCCACTTAGTAATAAATAGCTCAAGGTAAATGGCCAGCAGAGGCCAACAGATGAGGAAAAATGCTTCCCTGAATGAGGGAGAGCATGAGGAGAGGAGAGGCCGCTTCCACGCTGGCCAGTGGGAGGCAGGGAATCGGGAGGGAGAAGCCTGGCAGCATTAGGTCTGTTTCCCCTTTCTTTCATTCTATCTACCTGCTTTCTTTAACGGTGGCTGTCTTTCCTGCACCTGCCAGACACTTCTACGGAGTGAAATAAGGGCAGAGACACTCCTCTCCATGGGCAGAACCATCTGGGGTGACGCAGAGCCATGCAAGCTGCAGGCAAGACAACTCCCAAAGTTTTCATCTTACGTGCATCACTGAGGGGGTACCTTGAGGTCCAGTTGGGGCTCCAAAGGGTCCTGTCACTTTTCAGTTACAAAATTTGTGGCAATTCGGAATATTTTGGATAGGAAACCATTTCATTCCTACTATTAGCTCAGTGTAGAAATGGGATATGATACTTCCCTGTGTCCAGTGTTAGCTAGTTTATGAGTTTGAGATATGGAAGAAAAATCAGACTTGGATTTATTGGTAGAAGCCACTGCTCTTTTCCCCTATGTTGTACAGAATCAGGAGCGCATTTATAACGGGATTAGCCAAGTGCATCCTGCAGGGTAGAGAGAGTAGTATTTGGCCATTCTTGTTTTATAGCAGCTTTTATCTCTTTATTCCTTTGTATCTTGTTCAAGTGTCTTTCCTTGGCTGCTTTAAGCAGAATATAAGCAAGCTGAATACTGACAATGCCATTTTATGTGATCGAGGATGGACCGTGAGCTGAGTAAGGTGGTGTATAATGCTGGAAACATTCATGTTGGTATGTGGGTGCAGCGTTGTCTGTGGTGGCAGTATACTTTCCAGGGGCTAGAATTACCTGATTCCGGGAATGTAGTCTTGCTCTGGTAACATGATATGTTTGTTGAAAGGAAGAGGCAGCTATTCCTCCGGATGAAATGCACAGTCAGTATCGGAAGGACTTAGCAAAGTGAAAACAAATAGTAAGCGTCTTTCTGTGAAGCTGTCCACGTGAAAGGAAGAGGAAGTTCCCTTACCCTTATTGTGGGTGAAGAATAACCACATCAGATATTACTACAGAACTATTAACATTTGATAAATAACACCCTGTGCTAGTGGTCTCTAAATTGCAGTGTAGGCAAAGTGAGATTTGACTACATGACATAAGTAGGCAAATGGAATTTTGAAGATAGCTAATCCTTGCCTCTTCTTGAACCTCCTGAGAAGCAGTGCTTTTTGAACAAATCTTAGTGAGAAGAGGTCACAGTGACACTGATTCTGCACCCCACCCCCCCGTCTTTTGGTTGGGAGTGTTTTCTGTTTGTCTTTAACCTACAGCTGGGGCACCTTGATCCCAAAGGTAGAGGAAGAGTTGGTTTCTGCAAATACGGATATGTGGTGTTGCAGGCTGCTTCTGGCAAGTTGACTGCTACATGACATCTGATGGGAGGCTCGGAAGTGTTAGTGTGTGTGTGCCCGGATTTGCAGCGTAAGTCATGACTTAGCAAAATGGATGCTTGGGGGCTGCAGGCTACTCCCAGTGCTGTTTCAGAACCCATATGTAAGGGCTCAGAGCTCTTGGAAAGTGTGTGTGGGGGGAAGTGCTGTGGGGAAATTGCTGTTTGAGTGATCAGTATGACAAGCAATTTGGGGTTTTAAGTTTGTATTGTATGTGTTTTGGTAATATTCCTTTTGTTATCTATGTATTACTGACAGAGTAAGGAGAGACAACAACTTGGTTCTTAATTTTCTTGGGCTATGTGAATACCTTTGCATGTATAGGATACATAACTTGTATTTTTTGTGATTACAATATGTAGTGTGATAAGATACTCAGTAAAAATAAAAGGTGCTGCCACCACAAACTGATCAAGAGCAGATTGATGCAGAGGGAATTTAAGCACTTGAGACTTAACTTGGTTAATCCTATAGATGCATCCAACTTGTCAGTATAGCTACTAAACACCTCCCACAGTTCTTGTTTTTTCTTTTATAATTCCATTTGCCACCCACTAACGAGGAATACCAAGAACTGCTTATCACACTCAGCCTCTGGAAAGGAGTATCAAGAGGATTACTATGAAATTGCAGAGGTTTGTTGCAATGGGAGCAGCTGTACGAAAGTGCTGAGAACAAAATAGTCATGAAAGGCTGAGGTCTGAGCATGTTATTAAAGTTAACTCATGGGTAGCACCAGGTCTAAAGCTTGACATTGCCTTCAAGCTTCAGTGTGGGAAGTTCGGGTTTCTCGTTAATGATTGAGTATGGCCTAGACACCAAAATAAGCATTAGGACCTCCTGGTGCTGAAATGGTCATATCACAGCTTGTAAGCCATTCATACATTCTTTGGGTCTGTTATCAATGCGACATGTCAAATGCTTTTTCCTGAAAGAGGTAACTGTGACATGTATAAATGATACAGTTATCTTCACAGTAAATATTAGGTAAAGTGATTTATAAAAGTTGCTGATACATCTTGGTAAAAATGGCAGCTGTGGAAATTTTGGTGTTGGTTTTATCCTTATTTTTTGTTGTGCTTTTTGGGTTTGGTGTGGTTTGTTTTCAGAGGGTTTTTTTTAGTAGGTACTTTTTTTCAGGTGTGTTTATGATGTTGGCTTGTAAAGGTCTACATTTGTTTCTTTTATTTCTTAGAAAGTTCAAATAGATCAAGCAGTTTTCATTCTGATGCACTGTCAAGAAGCTTAGAGATCTGAGGGCGATACAGGTGAAGAGATGCAGACTGAATGTGGTTCTGGTAGTTCTCAGAATCAGTTTGATGAAAGCACGTGGTGAATGTTGAATGTACTGATGAAAGTCATTTAGAGTGAGTTGCATGTGCACTTCAGCTCACAATTGCACTGATTAAGACTTAAATGTAACTCTGCAAGGCTCTCTCTTGAAAGACTAATTAAAGAAATAGCAAGACTGAAGGGAACATTTTGTGATTTATTTATTTATTTATTTAAAGAGAAAGGACCCTTACATAATTTCCTGTAGAGTTGTTGTTAATGTTTTTACAGACTCTTTGGGGTTTTTTTTTTTCCTTTTTTATATCATTTATTTATTTGCTTGCTTCCTATTTTCAAAGCAGGCAGATTTATCTTGTTTGTCATCATTAAGTTCCTGGTTATGCATATCTCCTAATCAGTGTACTTATTTTGGGGTTTCTTGCCCTTGAACCAGTGGTACTGCCAACCCCAAACCTGCAAAGTCCCAAGTTGCATGGGCATTGTAAATGGTAACTTTGGGGTTGGCTTTTAATTTTTTTTCACGCCTTTAGGATGCATTTTTAAGTTCTTCCATGCAGTCATGAGGGTTGAGACTATAAAAATAAAGACAATGCTTTGTGTCAGGAGCATATACCCAACCACAAATACCAAGAGTCTTTTAATACTCCTGACTGTAATGAGTCTTTACAATACAGGGATTTACCAGATGGTCCTAATTAAAACTGTGGGTATCTAGAGTAGATACTAGATAAAAAGAGATATTTCCATGAGGTCCCTGTATTGGGAAACCTGGAAGCCCAGTCACAGATGATAGTCCAGTATTACAGAACTGCCGTGGGTCCTGCATTCCTGAGAAATGAGGAATTGTTGTTAAACAATCAAGAGGTGTTGATATTGGCTCAGAGTTGGTTAGTTATAGCATGGGAAGGAAATGATGATATTTCTGTAACATTGGCAATGTTGTAATTGCTTGTCTTCAGGAATACCAAAGCAAATCTGCTGTTCTGCTTTCCTTTATAAAGTGCTGGATGAACTCGCAGGTTTGCAGCAGTAAGGGGTGAAGTCTTAGTATTGATGATGTTCAGTGAGATACATGTTCAGTAATTGCATGAAGCAATCCCAGAGCAGGGGATAGTTATAGTAGGTATCAGTTTGGTCCCAAAGAAAAGTACTGCTTGGAACAGAACAGTACAAAGGAATGTGCTTTGGCAGGCCATACCTATGGATCTATTTTCACAGACCGCTGCCTGATCTTCCACTGGCTTGGGGGGCAGCTGAAGGAAATCCCTTTGCTTTCTGATGGTATGAAAAAGCACTGGATAGTGTTAAAAATTCAGAGCAGGCTTAAAGATTTCATAAAATAAAAATTATGGAAAAGAAACTTACGCAAGGTTACGGCTGGCTTTGTAGCTCACGAGGGAGTGAAGAGGGGTATGACCTCTAAGCATGCTGTGTAAAGCATGAGTTCTGTCTACTGTTTGAAATCACTGAAGTCACCTGCATCTTGATACACAAATATATGTCACTGTTACTTCAGTCTTGATTGTTCAAGATGACACAAATGAAATAAGTTGCCACTTGCCATTATTTTTCTATTGCCTAAAGCAGATGAAATGAGCCTAGTTTACAAAGCTTGTATCATGCCTGTTTTGGAACGGTTTGCTGGAGTGCCACATTTATATTAGTTCACTGCACACAGTTGTGCTCAGAATTTATGGGTAATTGGCTGGGCTTTCAAAGCCTCCTCTAAAAATACCTGCACACAGTTTTAGTTAAGAGTTTTCTGTGATTACTAAGTGACCTTCTGTTTGGAAAATCCAACCACACAGTCTTAATAACACATGTTCAAAATTGGATAGGAAGAGAAATAATGCCTGTGTTACTATTTGGGTCATTTAACAGTGCTTAATATCTTTATTGACACTGGAGAGATGTAGCAGCAGTCTGCTTTGTGTACATGCATGCGGATTGCAGGTAAGTTTCTGCTTTTCCTGTTGGTCTCTGCAAAATGAACAGTGCCTTTCTTTACTCTTCTTCAACTCTGTGGGAATGTGATCATGTAGGTTTGTCGTGGTTTAACCTCAGCCGGCAACTGAGCACCACACAGCTGCTTGCTCGCTCTCCCCCCGCCCCACCCCGGTGGGATGGGGGAGAGAATCGGAAGAGTAAAAGTGAGAAAACTCATGGGTTGAGATAAAACAGTTTAATAATTGAAGTAAAATAAAATAATAATGATAATAATAATAATAGAATATACAAAGCGAGTGATGCACAATGCAATTGCTCACCACCCGCCAACCAATGCCCAGCCAGTCCCTGAGCAGTGCCCGCCCCGGCCAGCTTTCCCCAGTTTATGTACTGAGCATGACGTCCCATGGTATGGAATGTCCCTTTGGCCAGTTTGGGTCAGCTGTCCTGGCTGTGCCCCCTCCCAGCTTCTTGTGCACCTCCAGCCTTCTCAGTCGGTAGAGAACAAGAAGCTGAAAAGTCCTTGACTAGTGTAAGCACTACTTAGCGACAACTAAAACATCAGTTTTGTTCTCATCCTAACAACATCAACATTGTTCTCATCCTAAATCCAAAACACAGCGCTGTACCAGCTACTAGGAAGAAAATTAACTCTATTCCAGCCGAAACCAGGACAAGGCTTTATATCAAGCCTTAAGAATATGTCTGATCAGGATATCTTAGCTCCTGCTCCAGGACAGTAAACAGACATGGTTCGGTAGCTGAGCAGTGGTGTTAATACTTCTTTGATTGCTCACTGCTCTTTTTTTTTTTTTTTTTTTTTTTTTTTTTTTTTTAAATGGGTATCAGTGAAGGGGAAGCCTGAGTTACAAGGGATGCTGTTTTCCAGGCAGACCTTTTGTTGACACACAATATATTTCCCCTGCAAGCTGATCAGTGGTTATATTGAGGCAAATAGAAGTGTAATGCTTCATGTATAAAAGCAAAGGAGGATATCAGCCTGGATATCTGGTCTTGTCTGTTTTACCACTGGCACATTAATTTATTTTGTAGCTGTTAAGCCTTCCCCCAAGCTTCCACTTCTGCTTTCAGTCTCCCCTTTATTTCTTTTGCCCAAACAGCAATGAAAACTGCAGGATTTGTTGATACAACTGTTTGGCACTGATATGCGAGGCTTCTTTAGAGTTGAATTTCCTGAAGACTTTGTTTCTCTATTCTTTTCATAAAAATCTGGTGGGGTTCTGTGCCTTCCCTTCTGCTTTTTAGATCACATTTTAGGTACAGTTTAGCTAGGAAAACAATTGAAAGAACAGCTATTCTAGAGGGTCATGTCGTCTTAGGTAATGGAGATAACTCTGGAAGAAGTTGAAACTCTTCTTAAATGGCCTGTCAGCTGGAGAGTATGCAACTCCGCTCCCCCCTTGCATTCCTGTAGGCAGGAACACATTAGACAAATTAGAAGGATAAGAATCAAATATTTGCCTTTCTATTTGTTTATTCTGTTCCATTTTCCATTTGCGTTCTATTGACTGTGTATCAGAAAAGTCCTGGCATAGGTCAAACTCAGCCAAGCTGTATGTATTGGCTGTTGACTGGGAATAAATTTGTACAATAGGGAGACAAAGATGATGAGAAATGAATTCTCTTGCATGGATGATAGTATAGGTGCAGTTAATGCTCCAGGGTGTTTGCAGTCCCAAACAGACTGGTGTTCCTCAGGAGACTTGTAGAGAGATATTGAAGGCAAAGAAGACTAATCTCAGTTTAGTGAAATTTTATGTGCATTATGGCTCTGTTTTGTGCTTTGCACATGTTAGCTTGATCTAATCACTATGCAGAATGTCCCGCAAATAAGGTAGGAGTGTCCAAAAAGGATGGGGTTTGTGTGTTCACGGGCAAAAAAGCAATCACCACTTGCTTTTAGTTCTAACTCTGTATCATTGTTGTTAATACGCAGGAATCAGTTGTTAGGAGAGGTTAGTTTGCTGCAAGCCAACTGATGTTTGGTGTAAGTCATCCTGTTTGGCAGCATTTTGTGTATGCTTCTGGCTGTGTTTCTGAGTGGCTGACTTGAGGTGGACCAACCTGTCCAGAAAAGGAAGACTTTACTTCCCCAATAAGCGGTGGCTGCACATAAACGACCCAGACTTTCTGTCTGCCAGTAGTCTGCCTGGGACATGTCTGGTTTTGGATAAATAATGAATGCCTTTCGGGAGAGCGTGTGATGGGGAATGTTTGATGCAGTGTAGAGAAGGCTATAGGATATGTCTGGAGTATTCAAGAGGAATGGAAATGCACTGAGGAAAATAGCTACGTATTCAGCTGCCAGAGAGAAAAGATCCTATCAGAACAAGATAAACAGCTTTCTGAGCTCAGTGAGCTGCACCACCTGTGCTGGTTGATAATGAAGACTACACATCAGCTTCATAAACCACTGCTCCTCGGAAAAACAGAGTATTTGTATCCAAGCTGTTCCAAGGGACTTGTTTTGAAATGTCTTACTTGTAACAATTGAAACCCCCTCCCTGATCCACGTTTGAAAACAAAACATTTGATTTGGGATTGAATAAGAGGCTTCAGTCAAATTGAAACCAGATGTCATCTTTACATTGCTGCTGTTCTGAAAATTAATTAAAAAACTAATTTTGGTCACCTTGAGACAAATAACTTGTATTATTAGAACAGAATTGGAGGTCCTGTTAGAGTATTGTTACTATTCCAACATATTTGCTCCCTCCTGGACTGACTAGCAAAAATCAGTTGTTACACAATGCTGCCTGTCACTAGTGGCCATATAGTGGTGTCTAACTGAAAACTTTTGGTTTGACTATATACAGTTCTTGGTCACTTTTTCACATACAGAGGCAATGGGCTTGGAGCAGCTCTGTAAGTAACAGTCAACTGACTCTAACCAGGACAGCAGCCTCCAGCTCTGGGAAGGAAAGACGTGTAGATGAGGCGCTTAGGGACATGGTTTAGTGGGCATGGTGGTGTTGGGTTGACGGTTGGACTCGATGATCTTAGAGGTCTTTTCCAACCTCAATGATTCTATGATTCTATGATTACAGATGATGGGAAGAGGCACTGGTATGATATGTCACAGATCTGAACCTTTGTAAGGCCTTAGAGCCTTCTACTGAAGACGAGCCCTGGCTGTCTTTGGAAATTACCGTGGTGCCTCTCGGGTGACACTGCATCTGTCTCGCTGTGACCACTGGCACGGTCACCTTGCTGTTAAACTGTAAATCTGTGATTGGAGCATATCAGGCACGTGGCCATGAAAGAACTGCTAAGGCACCTTGTTTCTACTTCTACAGCCGTTTTTGTGTAAAGAAAAGGTGTTGCTGTGACCTGCACTAAGGAGTTCCTTTGGCACGTCCAGTCAAACATGTTCTGATAAGTCCAGAAAACCATTGGCACCTGCGAGGAGATGAACTGGTCAGTATGGGGCACAAAATCAAGGTGGGGGAGGTTTGCTCCCTGTTTCTTTCAGAGCTGTGATCAGAAGAGCTGTTTGTGGGGAGTCTGTAAACAACACAGACTGTGCTATCATGGACTTGCTCATCCAGCAGCACGTTGCTGTGCATGTTCAGTGGTGCACAGTGCCCACCCAGTGCTTCATGCTGCAGCAGAGGCACAACCACCCCTTCACTGTTAGCTCTGAATGACTCTGTCTTGCCATCTTCCCAAAATGCACCTGCCATGATTGCCAGGAGCAGGGAGGACCTGTTTGCCTGTTCAGTGGCAGGAAAAGGAGTATATTAGTATTTTATATACATACACACATATATACACACATATACACACACATATGTGTGTGTGTATATATATGTATAGTATAGCACACTATACCTGTCCTAACTCCAGGCCTGATGTACTTTCTTTAAGGTAGGACCCTAATTCTTTCACCAAGTGCAAGGTGAAACCAGCAAGAAATTTTGGATTTTCTCCATCCATTAGTATCCAGCTTGCATAACCCTTATAGTTAGTGAGTGGATGATAGTGAATGCCTTCCCCAGCAGGCTGAGAGCGATTCTGGCTGAGAGTATTCTCCCGCTCCTTCTTGAAGCTGAACCAGAATTAGCCAAAGGCAAGGGTCTGACTCCACTGAAGGCAGGCAAAATGTGAAGCATTTAGGATGATGGAGGAAAACTGTGACTTTGTTCCCTAGTTATTTTTTTTTTATCTGTGGTGATTTATTAGTATACAACATGAGCGTATTCCAGCTTCAGCCTGCTGATCAGAGGACTCAGCTTGAGGCAAGTTCTCGTCTCTTCTCTGAATGCTTCTGTGATCTCTGCGTGCCTGAGATGCTCAGATCCAAGCAAGTGGTGTTAATTCATTTGGCCAAGAGGTGACTCATCTCTCAACCAGATCACAGATTTGGTGACTCGGATGGGACTTGGAAGATGCAGGTTCAGACCTATCAGGCTGAGCAGAGCCTAACGTCCAGGGCCTCTCACCCCCTCTGGGGTGAGCATGCTGCCCACAGGGGTATTGCCCCAAAGGTGGGGTTGCACACACATGCTGAGCCCCTACAGTTTCATGCTTTCCAGTTTCATGCTTTATATACCCCAGTGATACTGGTAACAATATGGTCGGTTCTCGCTTGTGGAACTACTGAGGGGACTTGTCTGGCCAAGTTTCTTTGCGCTTTGGGAGTCAATTCACCTTTCTCTGTTTGCCATCACGATTCCACCCTCTTTCCAAATCTGTGGGTGGGTGGGGTTTAATTTTTTTCTAAATTGGTTTTCCACTTACAGTGTAGGTGGCTGATAATGCCAAATCTGTTACTATATAGGTGTCTTGCACAGACCAATGTGATACAGCCTGCAGGTGGCAAGTTGAAAACTGGTGTTCTAGGAAAAGTCAGGTCAAACAGGCCAGTTATTTACTGGGAGATTTATTTGCCAGTAACAAAGGGAAGATGGTAGCTTCAGTATCTAACAGGTAGACCTGTTTCTCAAACTAGGTATGATCCCAAATCCTCTGCTTAAAGGTTCAGGTCTATAATTAGTTTGCTAATTATAGACACTCCATAAGAATGTATTTGCTTCTTGAGTTTGTCTTGTTGATTGTTCTGAAAAACTGGACAGGATTTCACTGTAAGTTCAATGATAGAACAGTTGTTTTTTTCTTCAGAGAAACTTTTTTCCTCCACTTGCTGGGCTCGCTCTACTTGAAGCGGTTTTAAAATACTGTATTTCTATTTTGGCAGGTGAAAACATTGACAGGACAAAGGAATTTGGAAATGTATCTTAACATCATTAAGAAAAATAAGTAGGATTTGAAAAATACACATGGTTTAAAATGTTTCTTTACTGAAGTTACTTACCTGATAATGGATTTCAGATATTTTATCAATTAGCGACTAATCATGATACAAGTGGTATGTAAGTTCTCGCTCTCTTTTTCTTTTTTTTTTTTTTTCTTTTCCCCTCCTTAGGCAGGAAGATCCACCGAGACCTTTTTTGCTGCACCCATGCTTGAGGAGCGCTGATGAAGAAGTAAGATTCCTGCAAAAATGTTCTCAAATTCTGGTGTATTGTCTCCTACCCTCAAAGGATGTCCAGTCTGTCAGCTTGCGCGTAGTCCTTGCAGAAATACTTGCAACAAAAGGTAGATCAAAGATCAGAGATGATTAACCATTTGCACCTGTACAATATTAGTAATTACAGACTTCATTATGTATGTGTTGATGCTCTGCTTTTAAATTCTGAAATTTAATTTCTGTGATAACCAGTAAGACACTTTATATTTTCAAAAATCAAGCACATACTTACTTGACTCTCCTGACTTGATGCCAGGCTGTTTAGCACCTTTCAGGATAAAATACAATTTGTCCATTCCATTCTTCTATTTTTTTTTTTTGTAGAGGACCATTTTTGCAGTCTTCCATGGCATTATTTTTAGTGATTATATGAATAATTCTGGCCTTTTCTATTCAGATACATAGAATCCATAGACTTAAGGATGTGATTATAACTGAATCATGACACCAGATTTGATTTTTTTTTTAGACTTCAATTTATCCAGTGTGGTTTTTTAATTGAGGGTTTTCTATTTTGCTTTTTATTTTATCAGCTATACTTTAATCTGATTATAAATACACTAGTCATTTTTTATGTCACTGGAGTCAAATTCAGAAATTATGGAGTCTCAAGTATATTATACGATTCAGTTTACTTCTAATTTTCATTTACAGTGGCTGTAATGTCATTGCCTTCAAGGCACACAACAGAAGGAACAAAACTGCTTGGAATTTTCCAAATAGAGCTCAGCTTTGTCAACGTACAACGTACAACAATTTGTGTAATAGAATAAACAAACAGTTTTATCAAGAAGGTGCATCCAATCTCAAATGTACTATGTAGTCCAGAAGACTGGTTTTGGATTTTTATCAACTTGCATATTTATTTTTGCCTTTTATCTGCAATTTTCTTTCGAAGGACAGCAGTTATTCTTCAGCATAAGGATTTTGTTTTAAAATATTTTTCCTCTCCAGTACTGAAACCAGTGGTGGAACTGCTGAGTGATCCAGATTATATTAACCGAATGCTACTCAGCCAGCTGGAGTACAGAGAACAGATGAATGAGCATCAGAAGAAAGACTACACATATGCTCCTTCTTATGAGGAGTTCATCAAGCTCATTAACAGCAGCTCCGATGTTGAGTTCCTGAAACAGCTGAGGTATTTAATGTTTCACTGTAGCTCATTCAAAACTAAACATGCTTCTTTTGCCAGCCCATTACTGAGATTTAAATGAATTGTGAATTTTTTTTTTTTTTAAATTCAATTTTAGATTTCTTTTTCTTTTGGTGAAGCAGAGACAGTAAGGATGATAAGCCACAACATTCATTAAATCTCTAATATAGTCAGCTTTTTAGTTAGGTGGCAGAAAATGTTAAAAAAATTCCTCCTAGTAGTATACTGGAGACGACTGTATTGTTGAAAGGCATACCAGACCCTTCTTTACAGCTTGCCTCTGTGGAGTTAGATGAAATAATATGTTGAATTCCCACTAGTGTCTGGTTATCTCCTCATTATCTTTATGAAGTATGGCTGGCCATACTGTGAACTGTAGTGACCCTGCAGACACTGGGTGTTCAGAACAGCTTGCTGTGATTCTGTGACATGGAAAGAGGGGTTTGAATTCCAGCACATTTTACCACTGGATCGGAGGTTTTCTTGGACTGTTGCAGGGAGGTGTTATCCCAATTGCATCCTTCTTAAACATGTCAATGAACTCTGAAGAATTCCTTAAAGCCCGAAAGAAAACACTGAGCTCCTACACAATATGAATTTGTTTGATGTTCCTGTTTTCTAATGCAAATAGCACCTGCTCACTTTCATTCTAATCCCCCCCCTCAGAAAAAACTCTTTTTCCTTCCATCTTTCATCATAACATAAGATACCACTTGCATCTCAAGCCTGCTTGCCCAAGTACAAGATGTTTGTGTTTGCCTTATCTTTATAGCTGAGCTGTTTCTCCTCTGATTTCTGATGCAAGAGAAAGGATAAGGAACAAGTGACTGGGAAGCAGGGAGCAGAGATCCATCTAGGGAGATCCTACAACAGTAGTCCTTGAGTTGGTGTTGTCGAGCACACCAGAGCTTTCGAGGACTGTTGAAGCCACTTCCAGAGTGTTTGTCCTAATCTGTTTGCCGCCAACCAGAACTGGAATTTGTTCCTCTTCCCTGACTCCCTTCAACTGCTGCTGCAGGTCAGCTTTCTCTCTTTCTGAACGGCTGCAGCAACGTCTGAAAGACACAAGCGTATTGATCCCATTTGGTGCACTCTGTGTCATCTGTTGTGACTCAGACCTTCTGTTAGACTTGGCTTGATCAGGCCAAGTGATGGTTTACTGAGATGGAGTATGTGGGCTGCATAAGTAACTTCTTAGTTTCTCTTGTTCTTCTCTTTGATTCTGAAACCACTTGCATTTCTGAGATGGGAAAATGCATTTAGGTGATGGTGAGATGATTTTGTTGCTTAGCTACTTATTGTTCATCTGCTGTAGAATGTGCTCTTTACTCTCTGGGCCAGTGTGCCTTTCCTGAGAGCAGAAATTAGTCTCTATTAGACTCTATCTAAAACCTAATTGACATCATATTTATTAGCATAATCACACTAATGGATCTGCTTGTTTCAAAAGAAACCCAACTCTTCTGTTGTTGTTGTTCAGGCACATTAATGCTCAATGTGCTCTCTTTTTATCTGATAGGTCACTTTAAACTGTGTTCTTTAATATAGCAAATTTGCTTTGTGAAATAATGTGGGTTTGGCTGCACTTAGGTTTTTCCTTTCTAGCCTGTGGAGTCCAACTACCATCATCTTGAAATGCGTTCCTCTACACCCTACGTACTGTTGATCAGTCTGAGCTGATCAGTATTTGAATGGAAAATGTCTGAGAAAACGTATCTTCTTTTCAAAGAGAAATAGTATTTGATTTTTGGAGGCAGCGTTCTTCCTTCCTCTGTTTGTATAGAGCCAGTCTCTGGGAAGGTGGTTAAAGAGCATTCCCCTGTGGGAGGAGGGATTCCTGTTCTGTTTGGTCTCCAGCACTATGGGAGCACCTAGAGAGAGATGGGCCAACCTATAGTCATCTCAAAGTAACGTACCAGTGAAAGTTTACAGGTTTATGTCAAGGAAACCAAACAGTGGTCCCTGTTTGGATGAAAAAAAAGGGTGGTATTTTAGATGAACAAACTTAAATGGTATTTCAGGTTGTAATTCACAACAGTGAACCACAGAAGAAATCTATAAAGAAGGAATTAAAGAGGAAGAAACAAATAAGCCATTGTGCAGTTATCACTGAGAAACACGGTTAGAGTCTTGGAGGGACAGGAGTGGGGAGAAGGCTTCCAGTTCTCTTCCTTACAACAAATAAATTATTGGCATGTTGTACTTAAACAGGTTTCCCAGTTAGATGCTATTTTGGGTAATAATACTCTGTTTATCAAAAATTGCTTTTCTTGGTTCTATTTGGAAATCATTTTTCAGTGCCTGTTCTAAGCCAGTGCATGGCATTCATGAACTGTAAGCCGCCTCCTATTACTCCTAATGTTGCCACGTAACATCTTGGTAAAGAACAGATACAAGTAGGAACAATTTTCTGTGTAGGCTTAGCTTTGAGGGAAATTTATCCCAAGGCACTACAGTTGCTGGGAAACTCGTTATTTTTTTGAAACATCCCTGCCATGCTTTATCTTTGCAGATTAATTACTGTCTATTTACTAAAATAAACATGAAATACCTGCTCAGTGAAAGAGGCCATGAGGCACTGATAAACAATTCCTCAGAGTCTTGACTGACCATAGTCAAGAACGCTCGGATTCCTTGATGTATGCATGTGACATTACAGGAGAGGAGGTCCCGTAAGGGATCCTTCCAGGCTGATTTCATTAAAAGAGTTTTGCTAGGCTTTCTTGTGATTAGAACCAGGCATTTGTTATGGGGTAAGTAGGGAAAAACCCCAGCTGGATCAGTGGAAACCTGTGGGTGAAGGGTGTTGTTGCTCTTGGCCGGGAAATCAGAAAAGAGTGGGAGGCAGCGTGTGTTGGATCTCCTTGTAAGCAAGTGTACCAGCTCTCTGCCTTGCAAATAGCTCTCCCTGAAAGGCTAGTAATGGCACTAGGATTTGCTAAATCTTTTTTCTCTCCTTGCTTAGAAGCATTACCTTAAGAAGAAATATTGTATTGATTTTCTGTATTGCTTTTATGGATTTTATTTTTAGAACTTATTTAAATAAAGAACTAGTTACTAATTTTGGAGATACTTCTGAATTCATGATTCATTAATTTCTATAGTGGACCTCTAACATTTGGTCACTATCTCTTAGCAGAACTTCTCTCTATTGCTTTGTGGAAACATCCCTTTCATTTTTATAAGGCAGGTTTGGGGAACTGATGTTTGTTTTCATAAAAAAGTCATTTACTGATTTCTGAGGAGCTATTTTGTTGTGTGTGTTGTCGTGTCCTGTCCCATGTGTCACTGTCGCCCGCCCCCCCCCCCCCCCCATACCTCTGCTTTCTGAAAATTTGGATTTGTTTTGGGGGGGAAAAAACCCCAAACCAACAAAGCTTCCAGAGAAGGGACTGTTGTATGGTTATCTACGAACATCCTTCAAAGTCACTCTTTATAATGTTGACCTTCGTTGTTGCTTGTCATGAAGGGAGGCAGAGTTTTATTCCTGTTTCATCAAGTTTCCACAAAATGTGGTGTCCCTATGTCTTTCAAGAAGAAAAAGTTACACAGTGAAATTTCACCTTCATTTCCCCTCAGATTTAAGTTAGCGTGGATAAATTGGAAGTCTGCTACAAATAAGGAAGAAAAGATTAATTCTTCCACGTCAGATGTGAAATAAATTTACTTGCTCTGTCAGAAGAAGACTAGAGATAAAAGACATGATGAGTTAAAAAATAGTGATAAGGAAATAAACTGGTGGATAGTTTTCATTCTGCTTTCAAGATCAGCATTATATTTATTCTGTTATTTATTAGTATAGCAGCAAAAGGTCACTACTCAATTCATGGTAAGAAAGACCATTATTGCTGGCTCTGTGTCATTTTTTTACTTAAGACATGAGGGAAAGGGATGAATATAACAGAGTAGGGAAGAGGTAAGAGTGGGAAGATAGAAGTAATGTGGAGGTGAGCCCATGATCGGTCCAGTTTGTCAAGTACAGTTCATTTCTTGAAAATAAAATTAATATATCCACATTTAAAACATCCTTAGATGTTTACTCACCAGCACCACGGGATATGTAGCAGCTAGAATATTTGGAACAGACTTTCAGGGAGAAAGGGTCATGGTCTGGTGGTGTAGCCAAGGTGGTGTTTCTGTGGTGGAGTGATGTACAGCACTCTCATGGAGTAGTTACAGTCAGAGTCCAGTGCTTAGGAGGAACAGACTAAATAGTATCTTTGAGGGTGTAACTCGGAGCATCTCCCTTACTTAAGGTAATATAATGAGGAACAGAAGAAAAGAGATGCTGTATTACAGTATTGATAATGAAAACATGTAAAACCATGAATGTGAACAAATGGGATTAAATTTGGAAGGAAAAAGTTGCAAGGTAAAAGTGGAAACTACCTTCCATGTCCAGTATTTACTTGATTGTCTGTATCTTATTTGATAAATTCATAATGTTCACAGTTACCTTACAACACCTGAGTGAGGTAAATGAGTGGTGTTCATAACCCGTTTACAGATGCCATAACCAAGGCACCAAAAGTCCAAGTGAGCTGCCCAGAATCATTTAGGAAGTCTGTGTCTGAGCAGGGAATTAACTGTGGGACTTCTACGCACCAAAATACCATCTTCACTTACGGGGCTGTTCTTCCTCTGAAGGATGGGGCAAGAACTGTGGTGGTGGATGGAAACAACCAAGATACAGTAATGGCTGAAGGAAATAGGGTTAGAAAAATTAAAGCTTTGCAAACAGCTTTCAACTTGGTTCTCAGGTTTCAACTTGGTAATTGAAGGAGTTGGGTAGAATAAAGATTACTGCAGGAAAAAAAATTAAATAAACCCTGAAAGTGTAGTGTAAGTGAGCGTATGCTGCAGGTGTAAAAGTGTATGTCTATACAAAGAAGCAGAGACAAATCCTAAAAGAGTTATAGGAGACAAGAGGAATGGGGGGAATTGAATAATGTTGGTGAAAGAAGGGGAATATATTTTAAGGATCATAGACTCTTTCTTAAACAGAGAATAAGTAGTCATGGAAATAGCAGACTTTCCAGGAGGCTTCAGCCTTCATCTAGGAGTGAACTTGATAGATGAGGTTAGGGAACTCCTACAGGAATGAGTTCAATTTCAAATACTTTCTTTATTACCAGTATTAATAGCTGCCAAAGTAAATGCACTCAGAGGAGTTTGGGAGTTTGTTATGACCAGGACTTTGATGTTTATGAAAGATTTAACTGGCAGTCATTTTCTTTGAGTGCATAGTGTCCGTTAGTTACAAGATTGGTTTAACTTAAAATTCAGTTTACTAACTGCATTAGCTGTCTTCCGTTATGTGTAGTATAGTTTTAGGTGATAATCAGGTTTTAATTATTCTTGGAGTGGTTTACTTATTTTAGTGTAATACTTTTTTTCTTCTCCTAACTTATATATGCTCCATATATGTATTGAATGCATTAGCTAGAAGAACCTTACAGACAGCTCTTTGCTTTTGAACTAAACTCCCATCCTAGTTTCCTACAGGTAACTTATATTTACTTTTAATGTTAAGAGTGTGACTTTACATTGTGTTCACTGAATTTTATTAACTGGCTGTGCAATGCCAGCAGTTGAGAGAAAGGGGCAGTATTATTGTTGGATGTTCTCCTTTTGTTTCAAGATAAACTTTTTTTCCTACTCTACTCCATATGCACCCTGCTCCTTAGGTTGCAGATGTACTGAGAAATAATTCTGCTTCCAGGTGAGGAGAAGGTGGAAGTGTTTTGGTTTTTATTAATTCTTAAGTGTGCTGTATGAAGAACACATTGTAAAAAAAATTAATACCATGGTTTTTTTCTTCTCCCTTTTCACCCTTATCCCCTACTGTTTTTAAAACTAGGTATCAGATTGTAGTGGAAATAGTCCAGGCAACCACAATCAGCAATATTCCCCAAGTGAAGAGGCAGAAAGGTAAGATTCCATTTTGTTAAGTCACATCTGTTGTTTTCATTTTGAAAAGCTGTTTGAACTCCCGACATACATATGCAATCAGTGTGCGTGGGATTTTTAGACAGCTTTTAGGAGTGCTGTGCTTTTAGTATTTCAGTTCTGTTTCATTTGTCTGATTCTTCCAGAAGCTCCCATGGTGTGATTATCCCCCACCTCATCTTTATCTAAGCTGATGGATCATGAGAAAGGTCATATCTATGATGCATTTATTTTCAGAACTTGCTGCAACTAGAATTTTTGGCATTACAAATTCATATGCTGAGCATCTTGCTTCCTTTTTCATACAATCCATTCTTCAAAGTCTCAGTCTGTTCTCCTTTCAAAACACAGAAGAAAATGATACAGCATAATTGTCAGTCAGACTTTATTTTGACTCTTCATTGTATTACATTTTTGTGTTGCAATACAGAGTGCTCTTAAATCCTTCTGCAGTGTTTTGGCAACGTCTACCTTTTAAAATGCACATGCATCTTACAAATGTACTTACATTTATTATATATACTGCTTTTTATGGTTCTCAAAATGTACCAAAACTGTGGTATGTCTTCAGGAGATTATACTGATGGCAAAATTACAGATGAATTTTTTGCTTGGTCAGATATACTTAAGGTATACCAAAGCATAATAAAAAGCAGTGGACAATATAAATTAATTTGTTTGTAAACAAACAGATCTAAAGGATCTTGCTTTTAGGTTCTCATGTAATCTCTATCGGTCGGGTTAAAAAAAATAATCCTTTTCTTGCTCCTTTTTATCACAAAGGAAAGCTTTTAAAAGTGATTCAAGTGTAATGAAAAATGTGGAAACAAAATAAACACGCCATGGGGGACGGGAATCTTTGGTCAGTCTGAAGAGTTTGGGGTCCATGCTCAAGTCTCTGAAAGTATAAGGTTGTCAACACTGATAGCCTTTTGTTTACATTCTAAAATAGAGCTAGATGTGCATTCCTATAAGATAAATTGCTTGTGTCAAACCAAGGTGAAAGGAAAAGTAGGCATTGGTTTTGCTTGAGTGTACATTACAGAAAGAGATATTAATATTTCTCAGATGAAAGTTAATGGAAAATCTGTTTCATAAAGTAGTAAAATGAGAACAGGGAAGTTAACTCTCAGTACATTACGAAAAATCAATCTTGCTATGCTTATATTTCCATTTGTGCTGCCATTGGTCTTTGTTGTGACAAGAATTGATTTGGGGAATATTTTCATACGGTTTAGGTTCCTACAATTAATTACTGTCTCACTCTCCTCTGTCTCACTTGAGTTTATCTAGTTAACTATCCACTGTTCTAAACCCTGAACAGAAGATGCTTTTCTGAAGCTACAAGTGCTTGGTACTGCAGAATAAATATAAAAAGATTATTGCTATTTATTTTGCCAAAGTAGATCTGGTTCCACTTATTCTGTGGTGAAGTTGGTTCTGCATTTTTATGGGCTCTTGATTTTTACCCATATTAAAAAAAATCCAACAGAAATTCCACTAGCTGGTGCACTGAAGTTTAGTCCTATGGCAATCTTGTATGTTATTTAAGAGTTGATTACCACTGCTGGCTGTATTAGCCAGTGGGGCTATTGTGGCTAAACCTTTTATTTATTAAATAGCCAATGATCATTCACATTGTGCCTGAAGAAGAAGGTGACATTTTTTAGCTTGACACATGTGGAACAGTATGCCCAACAGAGGCATACAATACAATCTTACTATAGTTCACACAAATTTAATGCAGATTTCTAATCTGTTTTGAGTTATTTTGCTAAGGTTTTAATCTACCAAAATATTCAGGCTCAGTCTATGTACAGTAAACTTTAAGAGGGCTATCAAAACTGTAGAGGGTTAAAATCTAGTTCTGAAGGCTTTTTCGTGTCTTGTTTTTCCTGAAGTAGGTGGAGACATTTTTCCTAATGTGGTAATTAATCTAACATGTTCCTGAAATTTAGGAAAAGTTTAAAGAAAAAAGCTGTGCTACTTTCCTTAAAACAAAACAAAGCCAACAAAAAACCAATCACAGCTCACTGCTGATACAAAGGTTGTTGAACTCTTGTAGAACAGACGACCGCATTACTTATTGTCACCTTTTGATGTTTCTCTTTCTGGATGCCACAGCATGCTGCTACCCCTGCAACAGCTGGATTTCATGGTGAATAACTAAATGTAAGCTTTATGCAAAATGGAAGTGTGTTTGTGCAATCTCATGCTATCTTTCTCTTTTTAATCTCTTCCCCCGATACCTGCTGCATACCTGTAATAATGTAAGCATGGGTGTTTGATGTATATGACAGTCTCCCCTTTCCTGCTAGTAAATGAGCTCTTGCCTTTTGTGTCATGGGCATCTCTTAGCTTTGATTCCAGCCTGGTGCGAGAGTGTCTTACTGGTAGCTATTTCCTTTTTCCTATGGCAAAGGTGGGTCCTGAAAATGTAACTCCCTCTTCAGTGCCTGGGCATTCAGCTAGAGCAGCTGAACTTCACCTAGCCAGCAGTCTGTCGAGCCTGATATCTGCTCTCAGACTGTAAGAGTAGAGCAAGTGTAGAATAATATGTACATGGATATAGTCTCATCCTCCATCAGTTTGAGGCACGGGAGCTTCCTGAGGCAGCGTTTTCAATAGAAAAAGGTACAGCAGCAAATGTGAGTAGCATTTAGTGCAGCAGGAGTGGGCAATACTCTGCAGCAGTGAGTGCTTAGCTACTATCTAAGCAAAGTAAGTGTTGTGCAAGTACATGACTAGCAATAAATATGCCTGAGCAGGATTGTGTACCTTTGCTATTGGTTGACGAGACATAATTAAGTCTCTAAAACTGACCAAAAATATTTAGTTTATAAAAAGATTAGGTGTCCATTATTAAAGGATGAGTAGCCTGAGGGCCAGGTTTCAGACTGATGACCTCTCATATGAGAGAAGTCACCAGTGGTATCTGGTGATACCAAAGTATACATTTAATGTTGGTGCCCAGGCGGGTTGGAAAGGAGGAAGGCTTGTCCCTCAGCGAGGATAGGGCTCTTTACACTTGATTTAACTAGTGTTGGTGCCACCTATTGGCAAAATACTTAGCTGTTAGGGCCCTCTAATAAAAGCAGAAAGTATTTTAAAGTACTTCTAAACGTCATTGTATTAAACCTCTGTAGTAAAAAAAAATGGCATGTTATAGGGTCTTTTTTCTTTTCAGATATCTATCACTTGACTCTTCTGGCATGTGAGCATAGGAGAGCAAAAGAAAACGTACAAAAGCATCTGATTCATGTTAAGCAGTAAGTTTTGCAGAGAGAGTCAAATGTCCTGAAAGGTCAAGACACGAAGTAATTTGAGAGATTCACAGTATGATATCTGTTGTGGGTGGATGATATAACTTCTGTGGCCAGGAGAATTGCTAAAGCTGAACAAGAAACCTAATGTAGCATTAGTGTTTTCAGAAGTGTTGATGGTTTAATTTTGGAGCGGTGCAGGCCACTGTAAATAGAGGCTGTTACCTTCCATGCTGACACTACGCTACTTCCCTCGTTTACACTTGCACAAAACCCCTGAATCTGGTGTGTACATGTATCTGTGTTACTTCTCTGAACTGTGTCCTCGTATGTATCCTCTTCCAAAATGGTCAGGGTCACTCCAGCAGTGACTGTAGGAGTAGGCTTGGTTTTGGTTTTGGGGTTTTTTTTTAACTCATCTTTGGTTTTTCTTCCTGTTGGTATTTTTGGACTGTGCTTTTCTCTACAGTCACATGTGCTCTGGTTGGAAGAATTACATCTTTCTACATCTTTAACTGTAAAACTCTCTCCTCATCTTGCCTTTCGATAAGGATTCCTTGGAAGTACTGAACCAAATTTGAGCTAAATTTTAGGTATTTTAGGTTTGGTGTTTTTTTTTTTTTTTTTACAAAATCTATGTGTTAAAGACTTTGAAGGACTAGAAATGCTTATCTGAAAATGTTTACTGCTTTTTGATCTAGTAAAGCAGTTTGTAAGAGGACAAATACGCAGATCAGGCATTGTAGCATGAGTGAGAGAGGACCTGAGTTTCTAGAAGCGAGAGTAGATCTTAATTTTACTAAAGAAAAGGCTTCAAAAAACAGTTATGAAATAGCAACAAAAGTAAGTTGCTATAATAATTTGATATTTGCTGTAATGTGAATAAGAAACTGTTTAAGTACACTAGTTCTAATTTAACAGACAGATTTTTGTTTCTTCTCTTACTGATATTATATTACAAGATCCTACAAGAATTTTAGCAAGGATCCCTTTTTACTAGCTGCTGTTTAAAACAAAAATCCATGAAGGCATGTACCTTGTCTTAGGGCAGAACAGAGCAAATATCTCAACAGATTCCCCCACCCCCCCAACACTGTGAAGGGATTTGTTTGATTTTCCTTCTAATTTTCTGTGCCCTCCACCTTACATGTGACTTCACAGCATGACTGGAAACCACCCTTGGATGATGGGATGGGACTGTTTTTCAGACACCACATTGTAATCGACCCCGGGGCATCCCTGTTGAGAAAACTACTCCTTTTCAAGTGGGGATTGTGAGACAGATCGAATAAGCAGTCATTTCTGTATGGAGAGATCTGCTGTGTTGCAGTAGAAGATTTCTCCTGCTGAGTGTTCCCACTGTACAGCTAGATATTTGCTTTTGTAAGTGGAGCTGACAACTGGTACAGAAACAGAACTGTCTGTGGGCAGGCTTCTTAGGTACTGTGGTTCTGAAAGAGGCTTGAGTGTTCGGCTGTAAAAAGGGACTTTTCTTTTAGAAACTGGGGCTCCAAGCTAATTTGCGTGTGTGGGTTGTGATGTGTGGGTTTTGTCAAGATGGTAATTTAGAGTGAAGTAAAATGGATACTTCTGCATTCCAGCGCATTACAGATGCTATCTAACTTAATTATGACAAAACTGTATTATGATTCCTCCCCCCCACCCCCATCCTCCACACAGGGATAAACACGCATCCGCAATTATTTTTGCATAGCTTTTTGGCAAGGCTTAAAGAGCTAACGTTGTGCTTGCACCTCGTGCTCAAGCAGTAAGTGTGGAGGGAATCCTTGTGGATGAAGGTGAAGTTTACAGTGACTCTGATAGTACTAGACTTGTTTTTTTTTTTATTTGTGATTTTTCAAATCAGTTTTTTAGAGGAAGTTCTTCTTTCTCCTCCTGAGATCCTTTGTGTGTGCTAGTGATGGTAATGCATCTTGTCCACGGTTGGTTTGGAGAGATGCCCATCAGTGAAAGAGGGAGGGGAGAGGCTGACTGGTCAGGTAGAAGTGACCAAAGGGAACGCAGGGACCTACAGACAGAGGCTATATGTGATGGATGTTATTTTCTTGTGTAGTACATACTTACTCCCATGCTCAAATTTACCTTGCTGCCACTTTGTTTTTTGTTTTGCTCAGCTGTGGCTGTGAAGCGGGAGGCTGTGTTGCACTACGTATTGCTAATGATCAGTGCCTAAATTCCCCATGATCTCCCTTTTAAGTCCGTTCCCCGAGATCTGTTGCCTGAAGTGTTTGGGATTTAGCATTTTTTTTATTCATTCTCTTGTCTGACCACGTTAGAGCTGGTTTTCCCTTTGCTTGTACTGTGAGCAGGAGAAGAACCATGTGTACTGTTCTTCTCAGTCTGGCCTGCTCTTGCAGAATTGAACAAATACTTTTCCAGGCCTACGTAGGCTTTGAAAATACGTAATTCAAAGTTTCTGAGAGTTCAGAGAGGCCTGTAAAGATTGGTAAATTATATATAGAAGGTTATGGTTACTGTTCATATGAAAATGTTAAATCAGTGTTTGCTATTTAAATACTTCAGCAGGGCATTAAGTAGGCACGGCATGTGCTTAACTCGGCTCTTGCAAAAAGTCTTGCAGAAATGCATACAATGTTGTGCATGTGTGTAGCTCCTTCAGAGACTAGTCATGAATCAATGCTGTTGTACGTGCTGCCAGGTGTCAGGTCTCTGTAGTTCTTGAAGCTGTAAAGGAACAAGAACTTGTACTCTTGGTTTTAATCATACTTTTGCTATATGTAACTGCAGTTAAAATGAGAAATCTTTGTTTTATGCTGCTACTATCAGAGAGGGGACAGTTCATGAAGTACTACAATACAATTTAGTTTGTGCTTTAAGCAGGCTTTACATATGTCTTCATTTACATTATTTTTGTTGTATCCTTTGCTGTGGTTTATGGTAATAAAGTTTGTGTGGCATTTGTTGGCATGACTATCGTTTGCAAGGCCCAGCATTCTGACTGAAAAATGGATGGTGTGAATATGTTCTGCAGTTTAATGTATTTAATGCATATAAACCTGACCAAGTAGCAAAACTACCAAGAAAAGGAAAGAAAATTGAGGTCTGAGGAATCCATTCTTAGAAATGTTTTTGGTGGGTTCTAGGATCTGGTCCTGGCCTAGTGCAAATCAAGGTAGCTATGAGTGATTCAGAAGAAAATGTGGAAGCTTTGTCAGAAGTCACTGTACATGTGCAAAAAATGCATGGAGTAAAAAAGATTTACACAGATAGCTTAGCTTTGATTCCTTGGTAAGTTTGAGCTCGTTTGGACCATTTGCATTTTAATATTGTTCAGTGCAAATTGAATTATCCACAGCTGTGGATTGATAATCAGAGTTTGAAATTCTGCTTTTGGTACTAATGGCATTTGGATACCCTTGGGAGGGGTGCACAGTACCCCTTAGGAGTTTTGAAGTTCCTCCATGGCAGTGCATGTCTTGTCAAAAATTTCCCCTGATAAGGAGAATTATTTTGGAGAAAGTTACCACCCTTTGCTCCTTTGGGGATGGAGACCCTGCTCAGCAGTTGCTGCTAAACATGTATGCAACTCACGTGGGGAGGAAGTGCCAAAGCAGCATCTTTCTCGTCTTGTTGCTGAGTGATTTTTGTTTGGTTTTTTTAAATAATAATTAAAAAAAAAAAAATCCCCAAACTGTAAAGTTGTTACTAGTAAAAAAAACCAAAACAAACCAAACATCCAAAGGGTGTATTTTCTTTCCTTGCACAGTGATGAAACAGTGTCTTAGTAGCATGTATCTATTCCTTTTCCGTTTATTGGAGCTTGCTGAAGGGTATGTGAGTAAATGCAAGCCTTTTCTTTTGTAACTTTCCAGTTTTATTTGGTTTATGCAGTGATACCTGAATGTAGTGAACATCATCTTTGCTGATATTCAGAAATGGCAAAAAAAGGCTCTTAATTATATCTCAGTACTTTAGTGGTGGTGTGATCAGGCAAGTGTAGATTAAAAAGAGAAGTTCTTTTTATGACTTTAGGGAAGTGATCGTGCCCCTGTACTCGGCACTGGTGAGGCCGCACCTCGAATACTGTGTTCAGTTTTGGGCCCCTCACTACAGGAAGGACATTGAGGTGTTAGAGCATGTCCAGAGAAGGGCAACGAGGCTGGTGAGGGGTCTGGAGAACAAGTCTTACGAGGAGCGGCTGAGGGAACTGGGGTTGTTTAGCCTGCAGAAAAGGAGGTTGAGGGGAGACCTCATCGCTCTCTACAACTCCCTGACAGGAGGTTGTAGCCAGGTGGGTGTCGGTCTCTTCTCCCAAGTAACTAGTGATAGGACGAGAGGAAATGGCCTCAGGTTGTGCCAGGGGAGGTTTAGATTGGACGTGAGGAAAAATTTCTTTACTGAAAGAGTGGTGAAACATTGGAACAGGCTGCCCAGGGAAGTGGTTGAGTCACCGTCCCTGGAGGTATTTAAAAGACGAGTAGATGAGGTGCTTAGGGACATGGTTTAGTGGGCATGGTGGTGTTGGGCCGACGGTTGGACTTGATTATCTTAGAGGTCTTTTCCAACCTTAATGATTCTATGATTCTATGATTATATCTTAAAATATCTTTTTGATAGGGCTTACTGTGGAAAAAAAACAGAGCAGTTTAGATCTGAAAATCTGAGAATTCTCAAAAAAAAATCTCAAAAGGAGATTAGGTTTAGAGTTAGGAGAAAAAACAATGATACTCCTAACCTTCATGGAATGCTCATGAAAACGTTCCTCCTGATTTCTGCTAGCTTATCTTTCATACTTTGGAAGAGGGAAGTCATGTTCAGTGTTTGTCCATGCTTCCACGCCATCTCTCCTGCACTGCAGTGTGTTAGCCACACTCCATGCTGGGCTGCTCTTCATCAGCCTCTTGTTTATTTTTGAAGGGACATCGCTGCCAGGCTTTCACGGTGACTGGTCCTGTTTATCCATGGAGCAGGAACAGGCTGGCAGTGTGATCTTCATCACTCTGCCCCGAACGTTTCTTACATGGAGTGGCTCCTTATGGATATGAAGAGCTGAGTGAGGCAAATGTTTTTGAAGGAACTTTGCTGAAAAAGTAATTAATCGCCAGAAGCAGGTGGGATGTAGGGCTCATTGGTCTCTCCTGGAGGCCTGCTGCAATTACAGGATGATAAGACTTCAGGTAAAGTAGATATGCTTACTTTGAAAACCCTCCAAGAATGCCTTGTTTTCACTAAGAAGGGTACTTTTGTTTTAAGAAGGCTGAATGACCATTGTGCAGCACTGGTCATGGGCTTTCAAAGTGTAGGTTTTCAGGTATGCATTTTGAGCCCAAAGTATTTAAACTATTGAGACAATTGAGAACTTCTAAAAATCATCTTAGAGTCAAGTGTAGGAGGGGAAATGTTTGGTTTTAATCTTCACTTTAAACTACTGTCCATGTGTTTGTATTAGCTGTAAATGTTTTAAATTGAGGGGGAGAGCTATTTTGTCCTTAAGGCCTTTTCCTACCTTTTCTCTCATTAATACTGGTACCTCTGGTCAGGGAACTGAAACACTAAATTAAATGCTCTGTTGACTTCCCTGTGGAGATAACATGCCAGGAAAACAGATGGCTTATTTTTTTTTTCATGGTAAACTCATTTTATCATTTGCTTCAGTGAGTATCATCTCTGTAGTTCACTATTACATGGCAGCTCAGATGCAAATGATACTTATCCATTAAAACACTAACGGTCCTTGAATCAGTAAGGTTCTCTACCAACATACATAAATACATGCAGTGAATAAAGTGAGATTAAAAATATGGGAAAAGATATCGGGAGAATATTTGTACTCACATCACATCACGTGTAGAAGTTCAGGGAGCTCCATGTACCTTGAGTTGTCCTTCAGTATACAAGTGACAAAACTTATGGTCACATGCAGTAGTTACATGTGGCTTTGAGGGGGAAATAAAAGGATGAAAACAGTCCTAAAAGGAAAAAGGTACCTTAATGTATTAGAAATGTGTTTAAAATACCTATTTTAAATCATTCCGAAGAGATTTCCTTTTTCTGTGTATGCATTCACAAACCTAGCTGTCTGGTTGTTTCTTTCCAGCACCTGTTTTGAAAATGGAACGCTGTTTTCATCTACATCGTTTTACTAGCACTTGATATTTCGAAAACATAGTAGAATAGATCTCTGTTATTTATCCCTGAACAATCAATTAATCCAGAGCCGAGTACAAGCCAGATGCTTTGCTACCAAGCTCTAGTTGCAGCCTGGAAAAGTGGGAGTATTATCATTGAACAAGAGGAAAATAAAACCAGTGTATAAATGTAAATCAGTTGCATCCTGCAGATATAAAACAGGAATGATTTCAACGCAATAGGGGTTTTTAATCTGCTTTATCTGCTGCTTCTTTTTTTAGGCCCTGGTAATTAGCTGAAGAGGCTGGAATGTAGAATACACAAACATTACACCTTTTATTACCGAGTCTTACTCAACTGACTGTCATCTTCATGTTACCTCACTATTTAACAGTACTGTGCAGTCTTGACTTGGCATTATAAGATTTTTTTTTTTCTTAGTCGTCTCACCATTTTGAGTGAGCTTCGGTCAATGTTGTTGTCTGGAGAAGATACTGTATGATGTGCTGTTCATATCAGGCTCAAGAAATTTGGATTTGCAGATGAGATGCGTGGGAATGTGTAATGCTGGGCTGGAGAGGATTGAGTCTAGTCCCTCATGACTCTAGGCAGTCAATGTTATGTTTAGTAAGGTACATAAGCTATCAGCTCCATGTGTTATCGTACGCCATGGCTGTAGGTAACTTCTAATGCCATCTGATAAATGTACCTCCTGTAGTACAAGTCTTGGGCCTGCGTCTTGCAGCAAGCTATAGGATGAGAGCTGGAGGGGTCAGATTTCACTGGACGTTTCAATAAGGATTTTTTTCTGAACTGTTTCATATAAACCCTTGAGGTATCGTTGGAGAATGTTTCAAAATCATGATTCTGTTTCAAATACAAACTTTCCAGTATCTGTGTTCACGTGCATAGTTGATTCCTGAATGACAAATGCTTTGATCGGGCAGGTCACAGAGGCAATGGTGCGATGATGTTTTCATGTTGTAAAAGACTGTCTCTGATTTGCTTTATTCTTAGATTCAAAAGGAAAAGAAACTGCGGCAATGAAAGCTGACCTACTGAGGGCTCGCAATGTGAAGAGGTATATTAATCAGCTGACAGTGGCAAAGAAGCAATGCGAGAAGAGAATAAGGCTCCTGGGAGGGCCTGCTTATGATCAGCAGGAAGATGGCATTTCTGATGAAGGCGATGGCCCTCAGAGTCAGAAGGTATAAGTCAAATAGCACATATGTTGTCTGAAGATCATTCTAAATGTGTTGGCGCTGGATCATATTAGCCTCACTGTCATTAATTCCTCCCTTCCCCCAGGAGACAAGTATAAATTAATTGCTGCATAGTTTATTTATCTTGGGAAAAGATAACTGAAGTACCTGAAGAGACATACTGATCACTCAGCTTGGAATATTGCTAAATGTGAAACTTCATAAAGGATTGAGGGGCTTGTAAGCATGTGTCATTTTTCAGACATACTGCATGTAGGGAGTTAATAAGGACATGGTAGCGGCCTTTTTGAAGGTAGCAACTTACTTTCAAATAAAAGATTGCCAACATATGTGTAATGTTTCTTTGGCCCTTGTTATATTTACTGTAGGAAATACCTGTGGGGTTTGCAAATACAGAGTTATTCAAAAGCAAACACTTACTTGTGGAAGGCAATTGACAAAATTAAGGGCAGTCATTGCAGAAAAACTCTGGTAAAGCTGTTGACTGAATGCTGGTTTTCAACATCGCTGTAGTCTGGAATTGAAAAAATAACTGTTGTTTTAGCCAGCCTCTACAAAAATAAAATCATGGCTATTTACCCTTGCTAAACTTTAATAAGTTTAGTGGCTTCCTTGTGTAATCTACTCTGTCCCCTTTGGGCAAAGCACAGTAATTGATATATTCAAATTAGAAAGAAGATTTTATCTTTTTCATGTAGGCAGAAGAGAAGTTATCTCTTCATGCAGGGATCTTTAATTTTCATTATGTCCTTATAATAATTGTGACAGTGGCATGTAAGAAAAAGTTGCATGACGGAGAAATAGTTCTTACTATTTGTGTTTTGTCTGTCTTGAGTAAGGTCTGAAAGAGAGCAATTCCCTACCTCCCCACTCGTCCTTAAAGCCTGATTTCAGATGGTGTGTCATAGATTGTGCCAAGGCAGTCCTAATCTGTTTCCTGAAGTTGGGTGTAGCGAGACGTGCCAAGGAGAAAAGGGAAGAGGGAAGCATGTGGCAGCACCGCATGAGCCACTGATGCCACTTTTGGTGCCTGCTGAGGTGTTACGGACTTTCCAGACTAGATACATGGCGACGTAAGATTGTTCAGGAGCGGGGTCAAGTAGTGAAGCTGTGCTGGACAGGGGCAGGGATTGGTCAGAAATATAATAAAATATAATATTACTGTAATAAAATCAAAGGAATTCCTGTTGCTAACATTCCGTGTTTTATGATCTGATGGATTTTTGGTGGGAGCTGCTGACCCAAGGTTATATCTTGCAAATATACCCATGAGCAGCTCCATATTGAGTTAATGGAACTATTAATAGGAATAAAGACTCCTTGCACAGGCGTTTGTTGTAGTGATGGTGGAAACAATGGGATCCGGGGCTGCTCTGCTTCTAAGCTTTTGATGTGTTTCTATGAAGAAGCCCTAGAACGCCTCCACACCCATGTCAGCATAGAAAATAGGAAAACTGCTTCTCTATTCTGTTGTCCCCAATTCTCTGTTGCCAGGAAAGAGGCTGAGAGAGGCTGGATGAGGGACAGAGGCCACTCTGTTCTCTTCTGAGCACAGAAAAATGGCCAGGGCTTGGCTGAGGAAGGGGACTCGCTGCACTGTTGTAGCTGCAGTCTGGGTTCTTACTTCAAGGTAGCCAGTGCTATTTTGGATGCCGGCCCCTCCTACGTGGGCAGTGTTGACTGAGCACTCAGGCCTTTTTCTAAGCAAAAGGGAAAGGCATTGTTTGGGATTTAGTAGATAAGCTAATGTTGGTATGTCACTGCTGGTGGCCCATAACTTCTCTTTAGAGTCTGGCTGTGCCAGCTTTTCTGTTAAGCTAGCACTTAACCTGCAGAATAACTAGCTTGTTTAGAAGAAACTGGAAGTTTGCCTTCCTTTCTTCAACTTGCATGAAATAGGTCAGCAATGGTGTTTTGAATTATTATTTTATGTAAGTGTAGTACAGAAGCTTGAATACATTATTAACTTTGGGGAATTTTTGGTACTAGTTGAACAAAGAACAAATTGACTAGTGACCTAAACTTCTATTTTGGTTTCACTTCTGCATCCTACAGAAAGCTTTCCCTTTCCTGCAGTAGTAGGGGAGTAATAGCATTGCTGGTAAAAGTCTTTAATGCATGTTCTGATTATGGGCTTAAATGTGGAGATGGATTATTATTTGGAGCTGTCAATGTTCTCCTCTTACAGATTTAAGAAACAAAAATTACGTGCTTTGAAATACTTTTTTTTTCCTTTCACAGCAGAAGCTAATTATAAAACTGTCAGTTTTCTGTTTGATAAATACATAAAAGTCAAGGGACTGTATCGACTTTGCACATGTTTCACTCACCCCATTATCCTGAATCTGGGTTCTCTAGGGAAATCCTGGATGTGTGAATTATAATCAAATGTTTATAAGCAAGCAAACAAACAAACCCCAGCTACTCTCTGAATCTGAATTCTGTCATTAGCTCTGATACTGATTCATACTCTGCCCTGGGTGTTAGATTTGCTTTCAGAGAAAATTCAGTTTGAATTAGTGCAATATATAAAGCATCTCTTCTAATCTACTTATGGTCAGTGTAGTTTTAGTCCTTTTTCTTAGAAACTGTACCTGCATAGTACTGCAGTAATTAATTGAGTTCTTGTTGTCTGTGTTTATTCAGCAAACCATTTGATCCATTGTGTTCAGCACAACAGCCACATCACCACATATGTGAGATTTGATGTGTGGAGTCACAGCATCTCCTTAGTGGAGCTGTTTTGTGAACCGTGGGTGGTAGAAGGAGCTCTGAGGATCTGATCCTTGACTAGCTGTGAAATAGCAAGGAAACCACCTGAGTGTATTTTGAGGTGCAGGCAGTTAATATTCATAATTCTGCTGATGAGGACTAAGTTGAAACTCCTGCAGAAGACCTTGCTTCCACCACATCCGTGGATAGATGCTGATTTAACCGGTGACTGTGATTTCCGAGCTTCAGGTTGTAAGATCACATTATGTCAGGATACCTCATGGTACAGAATTTGGGGATAAAAAGGAAGCGAGCTTCAATTGTTGTTCCTCTGTTGCATGAAGATGGGGTGTCTTATAACAGAAGTATGTTCATGAACATGTGAGTCTCAAGGCAGGAATTTTTCCCTTAGTATATGTGCAGTAAAATAGCCAGGTACCTTACATAGCATATACTTCCTGATAGGTAACTAATCATTGCATTTGGTTCAGCTACTGCTGTATATGACAAAGATATCCTTCTGATGACTTGCCTCTTTTTAAAAAATAATACGAAGAATATATGCTTTAATTTTAGTCAGTGTACAGACAAAGCATTAGTTAATGGTTTTTAAAATGCAGCTTGGAAAGAGACACATTTTTCCAGTATTATTTTTTATGTTCCTCTTATTCCTGTCTTCTACAAAAAAGAAAAAACCGAAAAGAGAAGTCCTGCAGTCTGGCTGTGTGCCATCATCCCAGCAGAAAACCTCCAATACTGACCCAAATTCTGTTCACCCTACCCATGAGCTGCAGTGCTGTTACTAGCTGTATTGTGCTTATTCATTATAGGCCAATGTGGTTGTGGCGAATGGGAACCTGGCGTGTTGCAAAGAAATACAGTACAGTGCATCTGTGCTGTGTCTGGTGCCTGTGTAGGCCCTTCCAAATTAAGTAGTTGTTTTATGTTCCTCTCCAGAGAGAGGTTGCGACTATCTTTAGGGACTTGCCAAGACCAGGTCTCTACTTTGTAGGGCCAGGAACAAGGCTATTCTGTGTGCATATGCTAGGGATGCTGGTTAAAGCACCGTGCTTGGCGGAGGCAGGGGGGTGGGGAGCGGAATCTAGTCCCTTCCTGGTATTTGGCAGAGCCTGTGACCAGCTGTGGTATATTAGTTACTTTCCTGTTGGAGTGGGGAATGGATGTGGCAGCAGTAAAGCTGCTGTTTTTTCTGAACCCGGAAGCTGCTCTTGAGTTAGAAGGACTTGAAGGGTTGCTGTTGAGGCTGATAATTTTAAGATTATATCTTCTAACTGGATATTAGATTTGAGGATGTACACATGCCCTAATGTGTGCATATGTGCCAACATAGCTTAGAGCTTTGTACTCTAGTCTGTGGTGATACTGAGTCATAAAATGATCTTTTGCTGAGGATTATAAATTACTGCAGAATCTGGTTCTTTAAATCAGAGGAGGAAGGGTCCTCCACAAAATACTTCCTGGATTGCATGCATTTTACGATAACTTACCACCTCAAACCTAAAAACCTCTTTTGTCTGTCATTGTTGTCGTTGAAGTCTTAATAATGTTTATAATAATTCTTATAATAAAATGTTCATAATAATTCCAGGATAGTCAAGCCTTAAACAAACAAAAACGTAAAGTTTGTGAGGTCTCATTTCTGCAAGAGAAGTTTAAAAAAGCTTTTCTGTCCATTAATTTATTTTGTTGAAGTATTTCAGTTTGCAAGGTAACTGTTGGGAGGTTTGTGTAACAGCATTATTAGACACCACCACTTTAATTACCATGGGGCATCTGTGCAATGGGCCCTTTGTTAGGTGAGAGGGATGGTTGCGCTTGCCTTGCTCCCTGCAGCAGCACTTACCCACAATTACTTTTGAGAGGGGATGTTTGTTAATTACCCTCCTTGCTGGCAGCCTGGGTGGGGATACCTTGGATAATATTAGCATAGAGACTAAGGTGACCTCTTGCTCAAGAAGTGACGGCATGTGCCCTGCATTGTGAGTGACTTACTACCTCTGCTGTCATTTACAGACCTGACAGTCCTGGAGATGGTGAAGATCTCTGTTCAAGAGGCTGGAAGACCCTCTTCCGCCTGTATTTTAAATCATTGTGCTTGATAAAATGATTGAATAGAAAGTATGATGATGCACAGCAATGAGGCTAAAACACAGACTGGCCTTTGAATTGCCATCTCTGTGTTCTTGTCTTTGACAGTCTGATCACCATTTCTGTAATAAGCCTAGCTTCCGCAAGCACCTCTGTGCAGTTCAATGAGGACTATAGAGTGAGCTCTGAAAGGCAGAAGTTTATGTTCATATACCTGAATAGCTCTCAAGCTAAGAGCAAGCCATGTCCAGACAATATTGGTATGGTAAAGGATGAAGAGAAGAGTGGCACGTGACTGTCACTGAGGAACTTTGAGGATGAAAATGAGCATTTCAGCTGAGACAAACATGATTTACTTAAACACTGCCCAAAATTTGGGGGTGCTGTTTCAGATAAAACATAGGTGGCTATAGTTTTTAAAGAACCTTCTTTAGCTTAGTTCATTAAGGAAGTGACTTGTGCTAATAATTGTGTACATGCATGTGTATGTGGTTTCCTGCCATGCAGCTTGAGTCCAGCAAACCGTTTTTCCTAAATGTAACTTGGTGGTAGAGTCTCACAGGTACTAGGTTTAGGAAAACAGGTGGCCTTCCCAGAGAGAGAGATGCTGATACATCACCTGAATTGTATTATTATTAGGTATTGAAAAACCCATGTTAGATAAATTATTAATGCCTCAGTCTCGGTTGGAATTCATGTCTTGGTCCGTACCAAATTATCTTTGCTATAAAATGCAAAGTCATAGGAAGCTAAGATTCATTAGCCCCAGTGCTTGAGGACCCCCTTTTCTTTTCAAAGAAAAAGGGGTGGGCTGGTTGGTGTCTGTGAGGTACAAAGCAAGACACCAAGACCACTCTGGTGTATTTGGATTCCTGGTGATATAAGTAATGGCACTAAATGAACTACATGAAAACTGGTTCAGCTGCTAGACTGAAAAGTTGGAGAGGAAGGGATGTTTAGTTTTGATAGGGTGTTTTGAAAATTGGTCCTATTTTTCAAAGAAAGCCAAGGTTGTTAATTTTGTTCAACATGGGAAGATCCGTTCACTTTGTCAGGGAGGTGTTTTGTTTTCACGTGCTTGTCTCAAAGAAAAGGCCTGGATTCACAAAAATAGTAGAGGATGAGGAAGTAATAGTGGTTTTTTTTAATCCAGCAGCTTAATGGCTGCAGCATCTACTTAGGTGTGGGAAGTCTGTGTTTCATTTCCTTTTCTGCTTGACGTACACACTCTTCTTTCATCTCAGGAAGAGTCCTGAGCATTATATCACAGCCGTACTCTTCCCTGGCTGCATTTCTGATAGATGCTTTTCAATAACATTCAGTTAATGGGAACTGGCCACCAAATGCCCTAGCTGCCAGGGTAAAGAACTACACTCCATCTTTTCTGTGTCCCCGGGAATAATTGAGTTACATCTCAAAGCCCTGTGGCGTGGAAACTGCTGGTGTTAATCTTTGAATCAAGCAAAGAATAGATCAGTTAGCTTTCAGCTTGGCTCCTCTGCCTTGCAGGAACATTGGAAGTTAAATTTTTGGCAATAGCATTTCATGAATGATTTGAAATGCTATCTTAGTCCTTTGAAATGTAGTCTTATCTCCTGGACAGAAAACATGTGGAAACATTTTCTACCTGGTAGGAGCATAGATGCACTTATCTTCTAAATACATAAAACTCATATTTTTGATTTTTCTATTTATTTTTTTTTAAAATGAAGCAAAACTATTACTGTAGGAGGCCTGTGCAGTTGAACCTAGTTCATATGTTTGTGGGATGGATGGTGCTCTGGGGACACATCAAGTGAAAAGATTTTCCCCATGAGGGATGGAGAGAAGCTAGAGTTAGGTATTTTCCCAGGTTTTACTCTTAGTTTTCCTTTCTTCAGATTCTTCAGTTTGAAGAAATTTTGGCCAACCCTTCATACCGAGAGCACTTCCGAATCTACATGGAAAGGATGGACAAGATGGCTTTGATCAGTCTTTGGGAGTCTGTGGAGTATCTGAAGAACGCTAACAAGGTGGAAGAAATTGCAAGTCCATGCGGCTCGTACATTAACTGCAATCTCTGCTTGTTGTGGTCTTGATGTTAGGAAATGTCTTTGTATTTATGTTTTTAAAATAGCAATAGCATAGGATGGGTGCTAAGCAACTTAGTTTTTTTAACTTCTCCATGTCAATGTTTGGGGATAATATGGCAATTAAAAATTGTGGACTGTTGTGATGATGGCTTACTGTTGTTTTGTGTAGCCATATGACCTGTAAAAAGGGTACTTGATGTGCAAAGGTAGTAGAATTACTTCCCTTCACCGGAGAAAAAACTTGCAGTAATATATTGGCTTTAGTTGTATCAGCTCATGTGAAACTTCAAAGTGCATTACAGTTTGATAGTGCGTACATAAACTTCTCATCTTCCCAGTTACAGGTATCCCATTCAATCTGAAGCTGTGAAAATTTGTGTATATATATTTTTAAAATCCTTTTGAAAGAGAGATTTTGCTTTAAAAGACCCCTTCCTCTCCCTGTTCTGTTGCTGTATAAGCAGCTAAGTTTCTCCAGGAATGTCACACTACTGCTAGAGAGAAGAAACAATGCTGTCTTGTAATTTGTGCCAAAATAAAGTAGGAACGAGAACCCTGAAACGGGTAGGAAATATCACCTAACGTTGCAAGAATTATCCTGGAGCAATGGTGCAGAGCAAGAATGTAGAGGACAAATTTGCTGTTCGTGAGCAGTGGGGTGGATTTTTGGGGGAAATTGTTTTAAACCTCCAGGATTCACACTAGCATGAAATACGAATTTCATTATTAAGTATCAGTTAACTTTTTATTCACTGTAATTTTATTACTCTCTTATGTAAAAAAGGTTCTAGTCCATTGTAAAACACAAATAACATCCTGTAACCAAAGTGGCCAGCTGCGGAGTGTGAGTAGTGAGCCATTAATACGATCTGAAGAAATGGCTAACAACCAACTCAGGCAAGAAAGTGTGCATAAAAAGGGTTTGTCAGGCACTGTCAAGAGAGTTGTATAAATCAGTTTTGACTTGCAAACGGCTTGTGATTGGAAAAGGTGCTGTAAATAATTTTAATGACCTTTCAGCTGTGATTTCTCTCCTTGCTTTCAAAACAATATGTACAGTGCCTTTATTCAAGACTTCCCATTTTTTTAAAAGAGATTCTAACATACTGTGCTCCTGTTGCTCCATGGAACGTAAGGGTTGTCTGCCACTACAGGGGCAGCTTTGATTACAAAAAAGTAGCATCATGCAGCCATGTGGCTGTGACATTGTCACATAAGGCAGGCAAGCACATTGTGCCATACTAAGGGAGTTGGGTAAAACCTTTTTAATTCGGGTCAGTTCAGAGAGATGATAATTTAGAGAGATGATCATGGGCTGTGCTGCGTTACTTCCTCTCTTTCCTGTTCATTACTGCAAAGTTCAATCCTGTGTGCTGCTCTGTGCTCAGTGGAAATACCGGGCCTCGTGTACTGGTAAATGTCTCTTCAGATGTGCTTTTTTCTTTCTTTTTTTTTTTTTTTCTTTTCCCCCTCAAAAATTAATTATAGTCACATAAGTGAGTTGATCCTATCAAACAGAAGACACGAGAGCCGATAGAGCTGAACTCTACAATCTGAATTTAAAATGGTGACCACAATGTTGCTCTAGCACTTTTTTTTTTCCTTTTAATACCAGCTTTTGGGGCATACTTTTAAAAGCAGTGGATGTGGAAGCTATGGTAATTTTAGAGCACAGCTGTTTCTTCGCTTAACAACTATCAATATTTATCTTGTGAAATTGACTGCTTAGCATAGGTGCGCAGGCAGAGTGCTTGATCTCAGTAAGAGATTCACAGATGTGTTCTCATACATCTGGGTGTGAAATTAGCTTGATCATCCTTCAAATTATGCACCTGGATCCTGAGTCATCCTGCTATTTTAAACATTTTTTTATTATTCTCTTCTCCCTCTGTCTCCCTCCTTGCTTCCTAGGCTGAAATACCTCAACTGGTGAGTGAAATTTATCAGAATTTTTTTGTGGAAAGCAGAGAAATACCTGTGGAAAAATCCCTTTATAAAGAAATACAGCAAAGCCTTGTGGGAAATAAAGGCATTGAAGTATTCTACAGAATTCAGGCAGATGTTTACGAAACTCTAAAGGACAGATATTACCCCTCGTTCATTGTCAGTGATTTATATGAGAGATCAGTCAAGAAGGAAGAAGAAAGAAGTTCTGCTCAGCCAACTCCTGAGGACAAAGATGAAGTGGTGAGTCACATGGACAACTTCTTTCACTGTAACTTAAGGTGATCTGAAGACGATCCTGAGTAAAGCATATAGTAGCATCTTCTGTCCTTGAGCTTTGGACTACTTTTTTTCTGATGTATTTATAAATATCATCACTCTTATAGTTTCAGGTAAACCTGGTATGTTTACAAGCTCTTTCAAGCAAAATCGTACAAAATAACTGGCTACTTAAAGTTTAAGTTAGTTAAAGTAGGTATTTCAGATTTCCAAGCCTTTCGTGTTCTGTATCTTTTGTTATGCTCCTTAGTATCAGAGAATGCAAAACATACCTCAACAAGCTCAGCTGCTCTGCTTTTCAATGAAGGAAATCTCACTGAAACATGAGTAGGTTTCTGTCTAGACATTGTCCCTGTCCCTCATGCATTTCCTAGGTACTAAATAGGTTGCACAAAAGAGGAGAAAAAGTCATGAAAAATATAGTCTTAGTGCTTTTTTATTAATTTATTGAATAAATTAATAGGCTATGTTGGAAGATAAAACTGATTAAAATAGCACTAGAACTGGAAATACTAAACCAGAGCATTCAAGATGTCGTGAGCAACAACCCAGCAGCAGCTCTCTTGGGGCAAGTTTTTTCAGTGGGTTCTCTAAATTGGTCACGTCGGGGGAACTTGTGTTACGTTTATCTGAGAACATTTTGTCAAGAGCATCTCTCAGACTAGTGAGCATCTTTCAGTCAGGCTGCCGCTTCAGATCAGCGTGAATATCTTCATTTTACATGTGAACTTGCTCAGAACACAATGAAGTGTAATAGTTTGTCTAAAACTGGATCTAAATGGACAAATAAGAAGCAGAATCCAGAGGTGCAGATCTACGTTCTGCCATTTAGAAGCAATTTTTCCAGAATCTAAGGCTTTTGTATTTACTGCTTAAATATGACTTCCATTTCTGTAGGTGAGCTATTACAGTCTCCGTAGTCCGCATATCAGCAAATCTGCAGAGATGAGCTGTTATAAGTCAATTACTTCCAATATGAACTTTTAGAGCTTCCTGAATTTTTCATTGTTTGTTTCTCCCTGTATTCTTTTCCTTGATAAAAGATTCAAGACGTGTTTTCTGCTTTTGTCACTGCTAACTCAGCTATGTGTTGAGGGTGGTAGGTACTTCAAAGACTTTCTGTCCTTGTGTCTGCAACCATTGGGACTTGGAGAAAAGACTGTTACTGGTTTTGTCCAGACATTTCTAAGTATTAAATGTTGTGCTTTTTAATCTGTCTCTCTATCTTATTCAGAGTCTTAACAGAGATAACCATTTCTCTAAGAAAACTGACACGACACTTTAGGGCTAGCTGTCCTCTGTCAGAATAACATATACTATAGCTGCCAAAAAATTAGATTTTTGACATCAGCAGCATCTGTCCTTCCTCTGAGTCCTTGGATATATATGTGCCAGATTTGAAGGCTGTGTCTGCTGTGAAACGTTAAAGACTAATATATTGCCAAGTTTGCTTATATGGTTAAAGTTTTTTTGCATTTTTTAACAACAAATTAAGTATGAAATTGCATATACGGTTAGAGCATCTCTTGAATAGAGCAATCCTAATGGCTCTGTGCCATGCTTCAGGGTCTTCGAGGTGAAAATAAATTATAAGAAATTCTTCTTTCTGAAGCTTCCAGTGGGCTTTCAAATGTTGGTGGAAATGCACTAGTGGCTAATAGGTTTGGGGTTTTTTTCCTCCCCTTGTATAGGAAACCACAGCTGAGAAATTTGATGTTTCTGGAGGGATCTGTATCATTAGCAAATACTAATTGGGTTTTTTTTAGTTTGGGTTTTAGAGGTCTATGTCCTCACTTCCTGGGATACTGTGGGAGTTACCTATATTAATTTTCTATAAATTTCGCTGGATAGGTAAAAAGCCATCTAGTGTCCTCATGGAGAGGAGGACAAAAGGGTGACCCCTGATTAAACGTGAGAAAATCAAATCAGAAGGTAGGAATCGGGGCAAAGGCCAGACCCTGCTGGTTCTACTGCACGTGGAACTAGCTTTTTCTTCTTCCTTCCAATCCGTCATCGTTTCTCTCTTCTTGGACAAACCTCCTTTAAAAGGTCACAGGTAGATGTAAAAATACAGAAGCAAACAGTGCGTGTATTCAGCACTTTGAAGAAAGAGGGTCTGGTGGTTGCATTGGTGCTGCGTGTGTCAGATCGCTAAAATAAGCCCAAAGTCTGCGTTCTGCAGCACTCACAGAAATGGAAGTCATTATCAGTTTAACAATCAGGGGAAAACAGCACAATCCTTTATGATCTCAGCTTTGAGTGTTTTGGTTGTTTATTTGGTAAATTTGATAATTTGAATACAGGTAATTTGTTATCTTGTAATTCTAGCATTTTTGTGATTAAACCTAGTGATTCAGCAGTGTTTTTTGCTGTAAGTGTCTGAAATGTTAATGACAGAGAAATCTTGTAGCCTACCTCTGGGAGCAGAGCCTTACTGATTTGTCGTTAATTGCAATCCTTTGATTACTAGAACCAAACTTCATATGGAAAGTCTTTTAATTCTTCAGTATTGAAAATAGCATTTTTTAATTCTTTTTGACCTCTGTGCTTCCCAACAAATATAAGTTTTTATTTTATGGTTCTGTTCAATAGTGTTTTGAATAACAGCCAGTGTTGTTAATTATTATTGTTTGTATTATTGTAGTGCCAGGAGATGACAACAAGCTTCCACGAGCTGAGCTCTGTACACGTGCTTGGAGGCAGTCTCTGACCTGAGGAGTTTACAGTCCATGCAGAATAGACAGAAGAAAGGATGGGGCATAGAGCTAATGTTATTTACTCAGCCACATAGCACGCAAATGCAGAGCTGGAAAAGGGCATGGATTTCTTAGCCTAGAACTCCTGACTTCTGCATGATGTTACCCTCCCTTATGAGGATCACACTAAGGAGATTAATTATTGTTGCTACTGTATCTCTTCTCAGAGTTTTTTACTGAGATGTAAAATACTGCAGAATTTACAGTAGGATTGTCTTCTCTAAAGCAGAATTTAGTAGAGTGTGAGACTTCCTTCTGTTAGCTTTTTGTTAATTATATAAAGATACAGCTTACTTAGTGGGAATATCATTAAATAACACAGAACTCTCGTTCATGAGATTAAATTCATAGCTTCCCACAGATAAATTAAGATATAGTCAGTCACAGGCAGACCTCAAAGATCTTTGAACATGGCAACAGTAACATCACAGTGCTGTGTTTGCTGGATCTCAAGGTCTTCGTGCCTATTTGGGGAAATACAGTAAGAAAGGGGAGGCTGAGGCAAATGCCAAAAGGTGTTAAAGAGAATGTCACTGAAAGGTGTGAAGTTTTCTATTTTTTTTGCATGCCTGTAGTACACGAGATGGAAAAAGCTATTGGTTTGAATGAATATAAGAAAATTGCTTAGGTGTTTAGGGCGATATATGTGTGCTTTTAACACATTTTTATTAACATTTCTAAAAACAGCAGTAAAATCTGTTTATGAAGAGAAAGGACTTGGTTTAGATTGTTCTGCAGGCTGATAAATCTGTTTTGTGAAGGTTTGTGGGAGGCAGGACTGTTAGAACTGAGGGGTTTTGGGTTCCCCCCACCCCAGTCTCATTATCTTTCAGCTCAGAGCTAAGTATTTGCTTTTCTATCTGGCTCGGAATATGGATCATGATTACTAAGCTGTTGTTGCTTTTAAAATAAACTTTGATTCTTCCTCTCACTTACACTAAAGCCTTAGCTTGAAGGTCGTTTTACACAGTTGGCAAGAGTTGCCAAAGAGCTGTAGTATAAATGGTAATGAGGCTTTGTCTGGGTTTTGGGGTGGTGGTTTGGTTTTTTTGGGGGGGTGTGTGTTTTTGTTTTTTGGTTTTTTTTAACAGACTTATGTTTCGTGTTGGATCTGATGGTTGGAATATCGGTTAGAATCTTATACCTACATTTTCGTCTATAACAAGAATAAGTGTTCTTATACATAAAATAGTTACGGAGCAAACAATAACTGTCTCCTTTTTCATATTAGTGATGCAATTACTCCCATCCTCTATTCCTAGAGCCAGGATTGTGAAGAAGCTACTGAAGAATGCAGCACAAGAATTAATGAACAGGCCAGTTATGCTGTAAATAAACTTCGCCAGCTAAATGACAAGCTTGAGTATAAGAAACAGGCTTTAAATTCCATATGTAATTCACCAAAACCCGACAAAAAGGTAAGTACCTTTAGTGTCTTCAGTCTTTTTTTTTTTTTTTTAATATATATATTATGTGTGTGTTTGTGTAATATCCAGTTGTCTCGGGCTCTTTTTGGATAGGTCAGATTGCTATTTCTGTCAGCCTGTTATAGAAAGTGAAACCAGAGCTTAGTTTTAATTGTTTATTTTTCCATTTTTTTTAAGGCTATTGTAACTAAAATTGCAAATATGATTTATATTGCTTTGTTTGTCATAGAATAACGACCTCTCTCCCAGCGGTCTTGCTGCTTTGTCAGTGGCAAATAGTATTTCTTTCTTACATCTCTACCCACCTATATCTGTATGATTCTTTATGGCAGCTGTTTTCGTGTCCCTGCCACATCTGCAGCACTGCAGCGGAGGGATGTGCTAGTTAACTTCCGCTCCCTCTGCTGGCTTTGAAATAGCACAGCACAATTTCATAATCTCTACAGTTGTGACTGGCTTGCTCAAATAAAGGGGGGAAAAAAACCCCAAACCTATAAAAGTGACTGATTTCCTTTATAAGGAGCTAGGAGAAATCTGCAGGGCACACTTTCATAAGACTAAAAATTATGAGGGATATGAAACTTCGACTCTCTGGGCTTGGATTAAAAAAAAAAAACAACCCCTCTTTTGTTTTGCAAAGTGCAACAGTTAAGCAATCGAAGAACATATTCAGGCAGAAGCAAGTGATTTGCATTTGGCCAAGGCCAAGTAATTTGCATTGCTACTGAGGATGATATTACAGTACTGTTATTCAGATGCAGCTGGGCCAAGCTTTTCAGGGGTAATGAGATTGGTTGCAAATGGTAGACGGTGGGTGAGACGAACAAGTAGCCAAGGCATGTCCCTAAAATGGCCTCCTGCTAGGGGTGGCAAAAATGTACCTGGATATTAGTCATTGCTCAGGACCTGGGTTCTTCGTACATTTGTTCCTTCACTCAGGGTGAGTGCTAAGATGCTGGTCTGAATAGAAGTTGACACCCTGCTCATTCTCTGCTGCCCCAGCTCTGGGGATAGCAGAAATCTCTCCCTCTAAGAGAAAGATGTGGACAGTAGTGTTTGACGCCACCCTGGCTAGCTTCATTCCTCTGTCCCTTCCACATCCCGCTTCTGACAGAGGTTACTGCAGATAACTGGAAATGTGTCTGCAGCTGTTCTGGGGTGTCCCGCTCACAGCTGCTCTGCTGTGTGTGTGGCCTCAGCTGGCAGAAGATACCTCTTATTTGTCATCCAACCACTACTGTTTGGAGTGGTAGGAGCACGGATGTGTCCCTTTTTGTCCCATTTTTTAAAATTTTTTATTTTTTATTTATTTATGCCTGTATTACTGCAGTAGCGTTTACCTGTGGAGCTTTTAAATGGACAGTTGGGGTTGACAGTGTGAGAGCACCTTGTCACAGGGACAGTGAATGTCACAGTAAATGTGCAGGGACCACATTCTTTCCAGTGTTCAATCTTGTCATCCTCAGTAGCAAATCAAAACCTTAACGTTCCCCACCCAGAGTGCTTTCTAGTGCTTGCTAAGGCTTATTTTCAAACAAAACTGTGTGACACAATTATTGAAATTAAATGGGACTTTACTGAATGGAAAACTGCCTCTGTCTTTATCAGGAATTATGTGGAAGTTGGAGGGATTTTATGTATGTTCAGATCTTTCGTATTTCCAGTGGACCTGTACCAGGAGTGAACATAAAACTCGCTTTGAGAAATTGTAAGAGGTGCTCTTATAACCAACTAGGTTTTAAGTTAAAATTTGCACCATGGGCAAAAAGAGTTAGAAGTACAAAATAAGTACGAACCAAAAGTGGGTGTGCTTGCGTATGCATGAGTTAGGCCATACCATTTGTTTCTGTAGCATTATAGTTTTAATTTTTTTTCTTTTATATGAAAAGTACTATATAACTAAGCCTTTATATAGTGTTGCATTCACATGGATGTATCACTTGTATGTTCCCTTTGCGTTCTTGAGAAATAATAGTTGTATTTTTTCTATACCTAAGCTCTTGGGGAGGTGGGGATTGTACCCCTTGTAAAGTAGTGGGTTTTTCCCTGTATTTTTTTCTCCTAAAATATTCTTTGTCTTTGAAAATATATACATCTTTGAAACAGAATAATAAAATGGATCCAGTATCATTATAAAGTCTCAGTATTTGTTTTATAGGTGTAACAACTCTTTACTTATGATGAAACCTTACCAGTTCTTCTGTATTTATTGATTGTTCCTGGATACCACTTATAGGAGTCCGTGTAAGGTGACTGCAGAGCAATCTGTGTGTTGACAGTAAATAAAATAAAATACAAAATTATTCTGAAGGTTAGGTATATGCTAGAAGGTTGTTATATAGCTGCTGTGTAGGTAATATTGAACATCTTGCGTGAGACAAAAATTCTGAAAAAGTCAGAATTACTGTAGCTCTGTAGAATGTACCACTTGTGGTGCAAGTCGTACAACAAAGACTCATAAATTTGACTATGTGGTATATCATATTTAAAAAAAAAAATTGTTAGCTTCTTTTGCTGTTTCTAATGTCACATCTTATGTATACTTCCACTTTTTCTTGTCATACTGTCTTGGTAGTATGTATTGTCACCTAGTTTTTTTGCTGATGTGATGAGATACAGTATTTCTCCTTTATGAGATTATGACGGTGAGCTATGTCTTGGTGAGAACATCTTTTTAAATGCGTGCTTTCCACAATAATAAATCCTTCCTTTTCCAAAACTAAAATGAATTAAGTGGTGACTTTCTGAGTGATTGTTAACATAGCTAAGTTCCTAAAAATGAAATCTATTCCCACGTTCTTCGGTTGCATCATGTATATCTGAAAATGGTAAGGAGGGTGTCTTCAGTAGTGCATATTTCAGTAATTGCAATTCAAGTTTGTATAAAACATATAATGTGTAATATATGTGTGTAATATATAATCCTATCTAAAGTGCCTTTTATGCTGGTAGTGTGATAGTAGCATATCCTTCTAACTTGTTTTTTATTCTAGTATCAGAGTTGACGTTTAAGATTACTGTGTATAGTTTATAAGAGGCATCATAGATTCTCTCACCTTTTTTTTTCCCATGTGAATTGTTCTTTCTCTCCCTGCTTTTGTACCTTTTCTCCTTTCTGAATAGCATCCCTAAAGACACAACTAGGCATGTTGCATAAGCTTTTTCTTACCAATTATAATCAATAAACTTTCCTCTGCAGATTGTTTCTAAGCTGAAGGATGAAATTACTCTGATGGAGAGAGAGCACAATGACCTTCAGCTGCACATTGCAAGAACGGACTGGTGGTGTGAGAATCTTGGCATGTGGAAAGCCTTCATTGTCTCAGGCGAGGTATGGGCGGGTTTTTTTATGGCTTTTTATCTTCTGGGTCACTTCAAACTTGCATGAAGAGAAGAATAAAACCCTGTATATACTTTCCTTATACCTTTGTGTACGCTGTGTATACTTCATATTTACTGGGGCAGGAGAGGAATCTAACCTCTTCTGAACTCCTCTGTTTCCCCAGTGACTACTACGATGCATATACAAAATTTCTAGTCCTCAAGACACTGTTGTAATGGAGTTATAAAGATACCTGCATGTATGTGAACTGGTTTTGGCATTGGGTAGAGTAATTTGCTATCTTAAGGGCATTGTTTTTCATGAGAACTGTCTCTTGTTATATTACCATTCTGTCGCACTTGGGAGCAGTTGTGTGTCTGGTATGTCTCAAAGATGCAGTATTTACACTTTTTGTTTTGTATTATTATGTTTAATAGCAGTACAGTTTCAAGGGACTAGAATACCCAGAAATAAAGTGTTTTAAATCTGTGAGTAAGTTGAAGGAGAAGTTAAATTTCTTTTTTTTTCTTTTTTTTTTTTTTTTTGTCTTGTTCTGCTCTTCCGTTTGGGCATAGGCAGACAATTGTAGAATGAATGTAAAAAAAATTCTAATGGAAACAAAAAATATTACCATCTCATGGCTTTCTATTAACACTTGCTGTGAAAGGAACCCAATAAATGCTTGTTATGTAGTAACTGTAGGCTGACGCCGTACGTAAGCAATCTTCTTGACAGTATCACTTCAGAGAAATTAAAGATTAATGGGATGTCTACTGGCTTGCCTTCCTGTGCTATTAAGATAATGTTTCTTAAATAAGTGTAAGTAGTTTCCTTGAGGTAATTTTTCTTGGAAGAAAAAATTATGTGCTGTTGAGTTTATTTGGTTGTGTCTTGAGCTCTTGCAAGCTATTGATAGGTCTGTCAACAGTCAAACTCATTGTCTGTAAAAGAAGAAATAAATCCAACAGGTTAAAAACTTAAGGTGCCATTTTAAAAACCAAATTCTCAATGTGTAAATGTCTGGGTTTGTTTTTGTTTTAATGCTGTTTGCAGGTGACACAGTTGAGAACAGTGAAGCTCTTAAGTTGTCTTTAAGAGTTCTCTGTAGCTTTTTGAAGTCTGGTTTTAAAAAACAGCAATACCGTGTGCAGCAGAACGGCAGCTTTCTGTAAGGGGCACCATACAGAGCTGCCCAGTGTCTCCCTTATTACCAGATGAGAAGGTGGTTTGGCTGAATAAGAGGGGGGTTGGGAGAGGCTTTTAATTACTTGCTGCCTTAACTATAAGTAGTACTCGATTAGATAATTAAATGGAGGCTTGCATTAATTGTGCTGTTTGCAGCTCCGTGCTTCAAAGGGTAGGCTGGAGAAAACATTAGTGTTGTAGTTATCCATGTTAATTAATTGCTCGGGATGTTCTGGCTGCAGTTGATGATTTCAGGGGACATGAGTAGGTGACATTGTCTTCCTATCTGCAGAATACTCAGTTGCTAATTCTAGCGTGTAGCTCTGTGATTTTTAGAGAGAAAAAAACTTGGTGGCCCTGTGTTTTTTGCAGAAAAGCTTAGTAAAAGTAAATTTTGCTATAGAATTTGAGCTGAAAGTAATAGCCTGTCATTGACCTTATAAACTGATCTACTAAACTAGTTAATAGATAATGCATAAAAAACTAGAATTACTTAAGACTTGGGAAAGAACTGTGTCCAAACTGTTGTTTGTACTCTCTTAGCTTGAATCGTTCAGTCTTTATAGTTTTGAGTCATGTAAATGCACTAGCTCTGTGTGTGTGTGTGAAATATATATTTAAAAAAAAAAAAATCAATGTAAATGGTATAACCTACGGGTGTCTTTTGGTAACTGATATTTCTGATAAAACAGTCTTCAGAGACTAAGTGTTTTGGCTGGTTGGTAGAGGTTGGAAAAAGACAGCGAGAACATGGAGAATGAGGGGACCCATGATAACAACTCATCTAATTCTGAGAGTCACTTCCCCATGTTTCCCCCCCATACCAGCAGGTGTAAAACTTACAGCTACGTACCTAACCTGCTGTACTTGCTTTAATGGTTTTGGCCTTGTTATCATTTCGTATTGTAGCAGACGTTCTGCCTCCTCTGTCCGAAGAGAGAAGACTGTTTCAGAGCATAACATCTTTTTAAAAATCTATTACTTTCATAAGGAATGGAGTTTGTAGATTTGAATAAGGTGAAAAAATAGCTTATCTTACTCATTTAAATATCTTCGAATTTAGGATGTTTATGCTCAGTGGAAGTTAAGAAAATTAGCTTCCTGTGAATTGAGGAAAACAATGGTGTGCCCGATATGCCTTCTGCATGGTCTTTCTATGTTTAAAAGGGACTTTTAAGGGACTTTTTTTTTAACAGCAGTCTGGTTAGCCCCTATTTCACTGCTGCACAGCTTGGGTGGGCTGTTTCAGAGAGCTGCTCTGACTGAAGGAAGTTTCTGGTGAGTCATACAGTTCTTCGCTAGCTTAATGACTGGGCTAATTTTTGTTAATGTTTAATCATTCCTGATGGATGTCTGGACCAGCCCTTAGTGCTGCTAACAGGTGATTCAAGTCTCTCCTTGGCAGCTTGTTACTTTACTGAACTATTATTACAGTTTTTGCTAATGTTAAGTTTACATTTTACCTACTGCAGCTAATAGCTATAGCTTCTCCTGGAAAGTATTCAGTAATACTTGTTCCTCATTCATTTTTGCAATATTTCATTGAATGTTTGTTACTGTTATCACACCACACACCCCGGTAAGAGGTGTTCACCTCTGGCATGCGCCTTGTAGGTTTTGTTAATGGGTGTAGGTGTGTCAACATCCTCATTCATATCTCTCTCTATCCACTTTGGGACTTTGTGCCTCATAGGGAGAAGGTAGAAATCTTTACCCTTTGTGGACTAGGTATCTGTGGCATGCTAGTAGACAGTAAATACATTGTCTTGAGGCTATGGAGTTGCTACCAATGAAAAAAAAAAAAAAAAAAAACAACCAACCCACCAAAAACCACCCAGTAGCCTGAAGCTGCTTTTGGATACTTGAGGGCTGATTCTGTCCTTGCCAGGTAAGTAGCAATAAATAACCTGAAAGACTCAAGTGTAAGCTGAGGAAAGGGGCTGAGAAAGGGCTGAGGAGGAGACTTGTGGAAATGCCATCCTAGGGGCTAATTCTGAGAGCCCTTGACAGTGCTGTGAGACTACCACAGGACCTTTGGACTTGGAAAACCAAACCAGAGCACAAATGTTAAGTTTTTGCTCTTGAAGAATCAGAGCTGGAAGAGGTTTAGGATGGTTCTCAGAAAGAACTGGATGATTTTTAGGATGGGAGTAATAGAAGTGCAGTGAAATCTCACAGCATGGTATGCGAGGTTTGGCGTTCAGCAGGAACTCTGGCCTTCGGCTCTGACCCATTGGAGCACCTTTTGGCTGGAAGCAGTAGGTATGCTGGTGGCTTGTCAGATGTGCAGTTCGTCTTGAGTGGGCTGCAGGTGTGAAAAAGGCAAACACGGCCCTCGAATATGTCAGGAGAGGAGTTTCCATTTGAGACAAGGAAGTGTTACAGTCGCTCTGCAGGTGCTGGGCTGTTGCGTTTGAGAAGGATGGAATTGAATGGATTGAATGAGGAACTTCTCCCATGAGAAGTGATTGTGAATGCACTTTCGTTTGCTTAGCCTAGCAAAAGGGAGACTCAGAGGAATAAGACTGTCTATAAAAACACATCAATTAGAGTAAACATAAGGGAGGGGTGAAGAGTTGTTGGAACAAATGGGAAATGAGTTTGGAAGTTTCCTTTCAATTTCCAATGATCAGGGTGAGGGTCTAGAGCAGACTTTTACTGTAACGGGGATGGAAAAAAAAATTGTTTCACAGGTTTGAATTCATTCATGATAACAGTTGTATGAGATGGTGCCTGTTACAGCAAAGGACTAGATCTCCTGGTTTAGAAGACCCCCTAACATCCCATTTTTCTGTGCATTTTCTAGTTGACTCATTAATTTGGAAAAACAAATGCACAAGTACTTAAGTTGGTCAAAAATTTTGCTTTCTTAAGAAGTTCCTGAAGACTTTCAGGTATTTATGTGAGGGTTTTTGAAGGAAGTTGTAATGCATCTCCATCTAGTAATTAGAATTTAAATGGTTTTGCAGTGGATCCTAACTTGAAAGCAGAAGGAGTACTAAGTCCTCCCATTTTGAGAATGTGCTTCCAGAGGGATGACTGTCTCCTGACAATTACAGTTCAGATGACCCTACACACATGCAAATCCCTGCCCTGGGGACGAATGTGTAAGGGAGAATGATACGCATGACTCAGATCAGCATTTTCAGCACTGATCTAGTTTTCAAAAGCGGCTGCCAGGAGGTGTTTGTGAGTCACCTACAAACACGAATCCAATCTAGCTCAGGGGTAGACAGGGCAGGGACTGTCCCAGGAGATCCCAGTCCCTCTGTGCCAGGTCCCTCTGACCTACATTTTGGAGGCTATTCAAGCATCTCTTTCTGCCGTAGTCTGGCAGGAGAAAGGCAGTTTCCCAAATAGCTGTGCTGGGAACCAGACACATTTTCAGACATTCAGGCTGGTGCTTTGTATTCTGCCTGGGTGCTGCTGCAGCTCTTTTTACAGAGAGATGTGAAACCTGGGCCTCAGATGGGGTTTCCTAGTGGTCCATGTGCAGCTTTAGGAGGAGTGCGTCGCAGGGAATATTCTCCATGTACAGCTCTGAACAGCTGTAGAACATGAAGATACATTTTAGCTGTGTGTCTTTTACAAAGGTGATGTAGCTGCTCGTCAAATTATCTGTCACTAGCTTCAAGTGTTGTCAGACCTTTACAGGCTTCTCAGAAAATGTGTCATAACTATATGAATTTTAAAGTTTATTCTTATCCTAATTGGATTAGTTAAATATTCTTAAAAAAAAGGTCCAAAAAGCTTAAAAATTATTACTTTCCTCAAAAAGATCGTGAGAGTGGTATTTTATAATTACCTTTCTGTTATTTGCACATATATTAAAACAAGCATTTGAGAGTTTGGCTTGGCCAAAAAACGCTATGTGTTTTATGCATTTCCCTTATTTGCCTTTCATAATCTATTTAGCTGTCTCCTTAAAATAAGTAAACAAAAATCTGTTACGATTAGGATGTAAGGATGAAATTCTGGGTGGCTCATCAAATTAAGAAATAATATGGTCACACTGCTGCAGTTCTCTCAAGAAAAATCATTTAACTTCTTTGCTGTAGTTTTCCCATTTGCACAATGTGGTTAATCGCTCCTCTTTCCTCTGGCTGTTGTACAGCTTGATTCATTAGTATTTTTGTAAAGTTGTGAGCCCCTCGGAAATAAACACCACATGGATACCACATGTTCTGTGCATGCAGAACAGCTCGAGTGAGCAGAGAAATCGCTCTGAGACAGCACCAGCTGCTGCAGGGCCCAGCTGCAGAGCTGCTGTGCCTGGCGTGTGGGTGAGCCTCGGCACGAGCACCGGGGAAGAAGGGTGGGAGTAATGGGAGAACAGTCGGGAAAATGCAGATGGGAGAGATGGAGTATTGGTTAAGCAATCAGCAAGCTATGTGGTAGGTACCTTAGAAACTGAAATAATGCAGCTGTTTGAAGAAGACATGTCAGGGAGATTTGATTGCTGATAGGCAGTATTGCAAAGCTGTATGTAAAGTGTAACAGTGGCTAGCTGGAGGGCTGATTCAGGACTGACATAGCATTTTGGGTGAAGTTTAGTCCATTAAGGGTAGTGCTCCATGTGTAGCCTTCAAACTGCAAGAGAAGCATGGGACAGTGATGATGACTGAATTTGCAAGCCAGTCATGTGGCAGCCCAAATGTTCCACTGTTCGCTTTCAAAGTAGTATACCTTATCTGCTGGTTTCTTCCCCACAAGGTTTTAGAAGAGAATGGAGAACAAGTGCCCTGTTACTCTGTCATGGTGAGTTTACAAGAAGTTGGTGGAGCTGAAACTAAGAACTGGACTGTTCCCAGGAAGCTCAGTGAGTTTCAGAACCTGCACCGGAAGCTCAGTGAGGTACGAATCTCAGTTAGGGGAAGGAGAAGATGCAGATTACTAAAATTTGTCAGAATGATGCTTGGAGAGTGGAAAACCAGATAAAAATTTAATATTGCCAGTTTTTATGCCAGCCTTTTGGCTTTGAGCCTTTTAGAGGTAGTTTTCTAACTGCGTATTTCTGGCCTCTGCCAGATGCTTATAAAACTTGTTTATAATTTTTTTTTTTTTTTTTTTGGCTTAATAATGAATGTTTTCCTGAACTAACCCAATGTCAAAATGGTATATGCTCTACACTGTCATGCAAGAGCCTGCTTTAAAAACTAGATTTTGTCTCTGGCTTCCAGGGAGGTATTAGAAAAGGCAGCTTTTGGGGACAGAGAAGGTTTCCTTTTACAGTGCTTTAACCTTTCTGTCTGATAAGGGGTAGATAATGATGGTGGTGTGAAGGGAAAGGGTTTAGATGTGTCAGCCCATAGTGGGTAAGGGAAGGTGTTTTTCAAGGTGCTGAGAGGGGTGTGGAAGGGAGATGAGAGTACAAAGGAGTCTTTTCATGTCCATTCTGAACCACCTGTGTTTTTCTGCACATGTATGTTAAGTCAGCTCTCTTTTCTCCTACACAGTGTTTTCCATCATTAAAGAAAGTTCAGTTGCCTTCCCTCAGCAAGCTGCCCTTCAAATCCATAGACCAGAAGTTCATGGAGAAATCCAAGAAGCAGCTTAATAACTTTCTGCAGGTAAGAAAACAAAGACAAAAACAACAGATGTCTAAACAGGAGATTTGAATCATGCCTTTGGAGTGGATGTTGTCTTTCTATTGACTAAAGAGGGAGCCTAGAACAAATAGGTCAGATGTAAGGTTTGACGCTATAAATGTCAAAGTTGTCTAAGTGCCTGAAGTTGAGATGGGTTTGGCTGACAGTAACCATTCCTCTAGTGGTAAGTTAATGTAAAATTTGGTTAATTAAGAAATAGTAAATAATGGATCCTGTAATTGCCACTTTTAACTGTAACACTTCACAACAGATTTCTTACAAATTAGAACCTTTTTTATTTAAAAAGAAACTTGCAAGATTAAAAACTTTAATCTTACTAGTTCTAATACTTTAGAATTAGCTTCTTAAAGTATCTTTGAAGTATCTTTGTGAGACACAGATTTTTTTTCTCACTCTACCTCTGAGCCATGTCTTAATCAGTTTTATTGGACAGCCTTGTTCCTTAACAAGAAATATTTAATTAATGTGGTGTTTCTGTCATTATTTTTCTTTCATAGAAATTGCTCTCTGATGAAAGACTCTGCCAGAGTGAAGCACTTTACGCCTTCTTGAGTCCTTCCCCAGAGCACCTCAAAGTTATTGATGTGCAGGGAAAGAAGTCATCTTTTTCACTCTCCTCATTTCTAGAACGACTTCCTGGTGATTTGTTTTCTCATCAGGAGGTAAGTGGTAGAAAAGTAATCTTCCCAAATTTAATTACTTATCCAAAGTAAGTGGGGAGAGCCATTAATATAATGCATTTGAATGGCAGGTAATATTGCAAGGCATTTCCAAAGGTCATTTTTAATTTACTGTAAGTGAACAAAGAGTCAGCAGTAAGAGCTGTCTATGAATTTAAAAGGTGTTTGTTAATACAGTAAGTTTCTTGCCCTTTGATAAATATATATAGGCAAATGTGTAACCTATCACAAATAAACGAATCGCAGTCCATGTGGGATTGTTTATTTTTTATAGCAGAATTTCCCATTTCTTGTGCTCTTGACATGTGTGTTTCAGAGGGTTTTTGACAGGTAAAAATAATTCTCTCTTAGGAAGCTTCTCTTGGCAGGGAACAGCTGTGTATCCTGAATAATTTCTGGACAAATTCTGAAGCAAAGCTAGTTTTGACAGAGAATTTTGGCAAACGGTACAGGCTCACTGAGGGAATTTGCAAATACAGGCGGGAGCCCATGTGGGCAAACCAGTTGGAGAATTTGATACTAAGCCATAAAAAAACATTGTCTTTCAAAATGCAGTGAAGAATAGATTAATGACTAAAATAGCTCACTGACTAAAATTGACCATAATTCCATGGCTCTCTATTCTGTGTGGTTCATGTTGCAGATATGCAGCCTCCAAGGAGCTGTTTCTATTCCCCTTTTTAGTTATACGTTATATGAAGTAATTCTTTTCTTACATGCTGTAGTTGTCTGCAGTGGATGAGCCTTCTGCAGGATAAATGGAGTTTGGGGAACTTTCATGGTTCTAGCCTATTAATAGGCAAAAAGGTGGACTTGCATCTCTCAGGAATAAGAAAATCCTATATATTTTCATTTTTCAAAATTGCACTGTATTTGCACCTAGATGCTGAATGCATATGTCTCATTTCAGAGTAATAAATATAAAGAAAGTTTGAGAAACTAATTATACACTTTGATAGAAGTACTGCAGTTCTAAAAACAACAGTGCGTTCACTAAAATGACTATTAGGTAGAAGTAGCATAAAAGCATAGAAGCATGAAGCTATTTGTGTTTTGCTTTTTAATTGAAAAACATCCTTAAGAAAAAAGCCAGACTGCACGTATATTGTATTACGTGAGTGTGTAGGAGGAGATAGTTAGGAAATACGGGAGAAGGAAAGGGAGTTTGTAATGAGAGTGCGTGAGAGAGGATAGAGAACAAAGAAATGAAGCAGAAATGAAGCAACGGGTACTGAAAAACTGAAGGAAGTAGAGCAAAAAATGCCCAGACAGTGTGGCAACAGAGGAGTCAGAACATAACTTCTCACTCAGTTTAAATTTAATACTATTTCTTACTTGCTACTTTTGAGACTAGGAGCTTAATTTTGGCTAGACTGTATTATGCCAGGCACTGCAAATGCAAAGACCATCCCACTTCACATCTACCTTCCTTCTCCTCTCTGCTGTTTCCCGAAGCTTAAACATAAGATGAGGCAACAGAATACAGATGGAGGGAGTATAGGGGACTGTTAGACCCTCTGAATCAGTATGGCAAACGTTTGTCCTAGTTTAAAAATAATGATAAAATTAAGTGGAGGGAGGGGAATTGTGAGGCAGTCTGGGATCAGCTCTGATTTTCCTTGGACACTCTTGACTTTCAGTGTGAGTTTTACGTCAGCTCAGTCTTGCCCAGTGATAGCATTTTGGATAATTTACTAAAGCAGTTAAACTAGGGTTAAATCGTTTGGTACAAGATCATTAATGAAGTTGTGTTAAACCACGCGTTACAAAGCTGTTACAGTTGTGTTCTCTTTGTAACTAAGAATTCCTGGTTTAGTTTGTATTTTGGACTTTGTAGAAGAGAATGCTCTCATACAGCTCTCTCTTTGCCTTTTACGTCTCATCTCACATTTTTCAAATATGTGTTAGAGCAACAATATTACCTCGAGTGCTGTTTTCAGGATTAGATATTGCAGCAATTTCAGATCTTTTATATATACAGCTCCTTGGACAGGGCTAGCTTTGGAACATACTTCTTAGCTCTCAAGACCAAAACCAAAACAGAGGAAAAAACGCAGTTGATATCATCTAGAGGAAGGGCTTTTAGGTTTATGAAGTGTTAATGGATAGAAAATGCACTGTGGTGTAAGAATTTACTCTTCTCATTGCATTTTTCTAAATGACAGGGGATTCACTGAACAGCAGAAAAACAGAGCAGGGACCTCAGAGAGGTCATCGGGTATACCCTCCTGCTCCAAGCAGACTCAACTGTACCAGCAAAATTCTTGGCACGTGTTTGTCTAACGTGTTTTTAAACCTCTGATAACTGATGTTCTCTGGCCAAGCAAGGCAGCGTATCCCACTTCTCAGCTATCTTCATGGTTAGAAACCTTTTCTTAGTGTCTAACCTAAATCTCCCTTCTTTAGCCAGCTAGCTCTTGTCCTGTCTGCAGCAAACACAGAACAGTTTGGGTTAGGATCATCTCAGTTATCAGGAGTTAGTACTTTCCTTTTGTCTTCTATTTCTTAGACTGAGCAGCCCCAATTTCTTCTAGTTTTTGTTAGGTTATGTTTTATTTAGTTCTTACGGTTTTGCTCTGGACTTACCGATTATCCATGTTTTTCTTGGAAGTGTGGTGACTAAAATTTGAAACACGATGCTCCCGCTAGGTTTTCCTATTCCCAAGTATGAAAATAATTTTTATATCTATATGTGTATGTATGTCATACAAAAAGTGTTCGTGCTTAAACATCATGGTATTACACTTGCCTTTTCCACAGCAGTATGGCCCTGGGATCTTTTTCTGTAGTCTTACCAATATCAATTGTTTCATTTCCTGCATTTACACAGTGAGTTATCGCTGCTTTGCATCTGTCTTTATCAAACCGCACCCTGTGGGCTCAACTATAAATTCAGTAAGCTCACCTGCAAATTCAGTAAGCTTATTTTCTGTTCTGTTGCCCAAGTGCTTAATGAAAATATGGAATGATGTCTACTATGGAAAAATTAAATAAAACAATTTCTTGAATAATTAAAATGACAAAGGACCAAGAAGTCTGACCAGAGGAAGATAGTGAGCAGGACTGGAGTTTGCTCCAGACTGTGTCCCTGGAGAAAACTCTGGTCATTGTCAGTGAATTTGTGTGCTTGTATGGTAAGAAGCATAATGACTTGTGGTTTCCTTGTGTGGCATTTCTTGTCAGTATGGTGTGGCTTTTTGTTCCCTGCCCTCGGTCACAGCTTAGCCTATCACTAGCAGAAAGCTTTAAAAGCCTGGGACTTAACAAGCTGTGGAAGTCGGTAAATAGCGGAGTCTACGCGGATGTTTACAGTGTGCTTCAGTGCTGTGGGGTTTTTTCTTTTGTTTTTCTGGTTATGAGCAGAGAAGCAGCATCTCGAGCAGTGCTAGGGAAAATGCCAAATGTGACACAGGAAATGTGAAGGGTACAGGATATATGTGTTGGAATGTGCAACACTGCGGAGTTATTTATTTATTTATAGACTACTATGCAGTGCCATGCCTGGAGAAGATTCAGGGACTAGAAATGTACCTGAAGTCAATGATGGGCTTTAGATGGGATTTGGGGGGTGTGAGGAAGGAGTAAGACAAACTGATGTACAGCTGAGACACTGTAGGATACTCTCTGTATAGCAGGGTTCAAATGACAGGCAAGGGATGACTGAAAGATTGTGACCATAAGAATAAGGCCAAGAAAGACACCAAAATAATGCAAGAGAAATAGAGCCATGAAGCAGGTTTTCCAGACTGGATGATTGGGGGGGGGGGGGGGGGAGGGGGGGAAGCAGTATTAGATGATGGAATGATAAGAAAGAAAGGAAGGCAATGGAAGAGATGACAGATTTCTTTGAAAACCAGGGCTGAAGAAAGAAAATTTGTCTGCACACCATTCTGACCATTCCTGAACTAGAGACTGGGGCATTGCACCAGCCTCTGTGGGGGTCGGGTCTACCCCACTGTGGCTTTGCTGTAAGCATAGGCGGGCAGGGGAAGATCCAGGAAAGCAAAGGTATGTGCTGGCTGTCAGGAGTAATGGTAGGTGGTGTAGTCCTGATGCTGAAGCAGATCTTCGTGACACTGAGAAACAACGTGCTGTCTGCTCTTCATTCTTGAATAAATGGTACCACCAAAACTGAGGTGGTTCAATCCATTCTTCTCCTGTGAGTCTATTCTGAATAACTCTACTCCCTTCGGGACCCTGAGCTTGGGTATCCTCAGGCTCAGGTCACTAAGTATCACCATACTATGTTTCTGCCTGGGACTAGTACTTGTTAATGGTGCTTGTCTTTGCAGTGACCCGTTCCTCTTTCGCTGCCGGGTTTGGTTTCCGGCTTACTGCAAGGACAACTTGCTGGTGTCTGATCCCACTGAGTGCCTTCAGCTGTGCAAGGCACTGTCTGCTCTCCAGGGGAGCCAGCTACCTGCTTCTCCCTGTGCAATAACCAGATTCTGCCTCTTTCTTCCTAGCTGCTTGTGTTGCAAACAGCTCCAGCTGGCTAGCTCCCCATCCTGGATGTCCTTCCTTCATGGGTGTTGTGTCAGAGGAGGCTTTGCAATCACAAACACCTCTGAGTGCCATCTCCTCCTTACAGCTCTCACCTGCTTCCTAGCAGTACATGGCTCCCACATCACCTGCTTTCCCTTATCCAGCTAGTGTTGGCAGGGCAATATAGGCAGTGGACCCTGCAAATCTGGGCAGATCCACCGAACATTGAGATGCTTACTGGGGCAAGGCTGCAGGCAGAAGATCTAGCGGTGGTGATGACTCCAGCAGTGCACAGTGTCCTCATCACCCTTGTCTGGTGAGAAGTGCAATCCCTTTTCAAAATCCCTGGTGAGGTTCCTGTTTGCCAGATCCTGCCGGCAGCAGAGTTGGTGGCTCTAATGCCCTTTCTTGAGAGGGCTGGCTGTGCTCCTTCCCCAGAGCATGGCAGTAACTAAAGCCATTCTGGAAGAAGGATGGGGAACTGCAGTGCATACCCATGTTGTCTCTCTTCCTAGGAAGAAACGGAAGAGGATAGTGACCTGTCGGACTACGGAGAGGAGGTGGATGGGAAAAGGGACTCTCTTGCTGAACCATGTTTCATGCTGATTGGAGAGATTTTTGAGCTGCGAGGAAGTAAGCTGTAAACCTGCTTATTTGCTAGTGGAATCTGTTGGCCAAGAAATCTGGGGCACTTTGTAATTTGGATTTTTCTGCTGTTTCAATAAGTGGAAATGTTCTTGCAATGTATATAACCAGTTTGTTTGGAACAGAGCTGTTCTGCAGTAGTTCATAACTTTGGTGCTTTCATTCAAAAGTGAAATTCCAATATAACATGGCAGTAAAAATGTAACTGGTAGGGGAGAGCATTTGCATTCAATATTCTGAAGTTTTTAATTAAAAAAAAAGTCTGGAAAAAACAGAAGTACAAAAGCATGTTTTCTGCATGTTAGAATGAATGAATTATGAGGAATGAAAGATGGCTTTATTACAGAACATGTCACTGACAAAGCAACATAATGTCCATTTTAAGTGTATTATGTATGCATTTTAGTTCTACAATTTGTACAGTGGAAAAGATGCTAGAATTGTGGCATCTTTGAGTACCAGGTTTTTTTTCCTCCTTTACGTAACTGAATGATGGTAAAAGAAAACTACTTTTGTTTCTATTTGAATGTGCAGCCACAGTTGACGCTCTATAAAATTATTTACAGGGTAACTATTACAAAATGCAGCACCTTCCAAAAATGGCAGATGTATCTTCCAAATATAGACTTTCTTGTGCTGATGGTGAACAGCATGAAGGAAAAATTAACCAGTAATTACTAGGAAGCACTCACATTTGTTTCCTTTATTTATAACGAAAAGCTAACTGCTTGGTTTATTTGAGTGAAAATGTTTTCAGAATTTTAATGATGCTGCTGTGTGTACAATGTTATACTAGTAGGTATGAAAAGGGTGTGGATTTTGAGGGGTTTTCTTTTTTCAAGTAGAAAAAGGGTTTTGGGTAGTTGTATGGCTCAATAAACTTGAAATATGCTTAAACATATGAACTACAAATGCATATTATAGATATGTTTATGTAATCTGCAAGACTTAAAAACCATATAGCAAACAGTACAGGGAAAGCAGTCGAGAAAAATGGGACCTGTGTACGGTTAGTGAAGTCTTATAAAGGATTATAACAGATACGTTTACTGTAGGGGCGGGTTGTTGGGGTTTTTTTGTTTTTGGGGTTGGGGGGAAAGGTTTTGGACATGATCATGGGTTCTCTAATGTTATTAACCTCTTGATCTTTATTTTCTGCCATTTTTCATTGTTCTAGTGTTCAAGTGGGTCAGGAAAACATTAATTGCACTAGTACAAGTCACTTTTGGAAGAACTATTAACAAGTAAGTAGCTGTTACTTTAACTGAACCTGCATTGTTGTTCTATGAAAAAAAGGCTGAGAGCAGAATTGTTTAAAAAAAAAAAAAATCTGGACATTCTGTTGTATATGATGATCTGCGTTTGTTTTCCGCAGCTCAATTTACAAGTATGTTGTGTTGATTAGAGAAGACACAGATATGTGAATTATCTTTTTCCTTATTTTTCCCCTACACAGGGCTTTGCTTTTGGAAGAACACAGTATTTCATGGGATTTCATTTTTTATATATATATGTGTGTGTGTGTGTGTGTGTGTGTATAAAAATATATAAAAAATAATTAAAAAAAAGACTTGCTATCCTGTTTTTCTGAACAGCCTGGCTCTGAATGGCTTTTATTGGTTTGTGCTTTATCTTACAGTCCCATGAAGATTTTTGCCAGATCTGAAACCTGCCAAACTAGGTTTCCGTTTTAAGTAATTTCTTTCAAATCAAATACACATTCCTCTAAAGTGACTGAAATAGTGTTTATACATGATGAGAACCATTAATTTATAACATGAAACCTGTACATGTGTAACAGTGATGTGTTTTCATGAAGGTGTTTTTCTGTGTCATTTGAAGGCGTCTGCCAAGTGAGGCCTGGATGAGGCTATGAAGTAAGTGTGTGTGTCTGTACACACCTTTCATGTGGAAAGCTAGATCATTGGTCAGAAAGATTTTGGAAGAGTGTTCCTTTTCTTGTCAGATACAAAGACCTACAGTAAAACTTGATTCAATAAAGCAGATGATTGATACAAACACTTTTCCCATGACTCTTTGATCAGTACTGATGCTCTTACTCATGATGATGGTTTTTCTTATGAAAGTCTGTGAATCTGTGATTTCTGTAGCACATTCACATAGGCAAAGTGCCACTGAGAATCTAATGAAATGTATTATTTTGCTTTGGTGTAGCAGTGGGACTATTACTCAGGTAAGCGTCACAGCCCAGAAATCTACCAGCAGAACAGACTGTTCCTTCGTCCAGTCAGTGACTAAATTTGCACATGCCAGCATGGCTTTTAAAACCTCTCACGTATGTTACGGAGCGGTAAATTGGACAAGAAGTGATGGGAAGTCACGCAGTTGACTCCCGGTGAACTGATGGTCTCTGACAGTATCCATTCGCCAAGTTTTAAATTGATCGGTTCGTTTGTTCACACACTGCTGATAACTAGCATGAAAGACACCCGAGAGAGGACAGAGAGAGAGAGAGTGTGTGTGTGAGCACAGCATGCACGCAAAGTTGCTATATAGCTTTTTACATGTTGGTTGAATTTTTACATTTATTGATTTTAAAGGGTTTGGCTGTACTGTGGCACAGGCAGTACTGCCTGGCGCCTGCTGTCTGCCTCAGACTCTTTGTGCTGAAGGCTACAGTGAGTGCCTGCAGCCTCAGGAGGCGGCTGCTATCTCCATTTGTAATCCCTTCAGTAATGTGCTGTTGATAGCTGTGAAGGAACTTACTGCGCTTTTATCAAAACTTCATCTGTTTTTATCCCACCAGGCACATCTGTGCATGCAACTCGTTTGGAGTTCACTACAATTAGTTAGCTGATTTTTATGCCTTTACCCAGTGGAGCCTCTGTACTGCCCATCCTTGAAATATGTACACATTTCAGTGTAGTATTTGTAATACATGTTTGTGGATTACATCGAAGCGTAGCCTTCTCCACATCTCAGTCAGGTATCTGATCCTAGATCCTAGAGCACCCGGAGCTGCATATGACTTGCTGTGATGCTGGTGAAATCAGCTCAGATAAATTGGGATAATTACATGAAAATGAGCGTTGATTCCACTACTTTCAGGAGTAAAAAGAATAAATCTGCATAAAACGTGAAAGACCAGCTCTGATGTGCTCCCTTCTACACTTCTTTACAGGCAAATCCGTGACACTGTACACTGGATGTTCAGTGAACCAATGCTTGTTTACTACATTGGTGTGTTTCGAGATGCTTTTTGGCCAAACGGAAAGTTAGCACCACCACCGAGAGCCAAGAGCGACGAACAAAAGCAAGAGACAAAACAGAGGGCACAGCAAAAACTACTTGAAAACATTCCAGGTGAGATCACTTTCATTCTGCTTAATCACGGATTTAATAACTAGTAAGGAAACTGGTTAATCAAATACTGTTCTGCTGCATTTTAGATTTTTCCTGTAGAGTTGTAGATTATGGTTATTTGCATAAATAAGGGTAATTTTGGCCTTAGTCTTTGCCTGTCCTGTCTGTCTGGTAAAGGGCATGGATTCGGGTATTGGTGGATGCAAAATCCAGTATCGCTGTACTTCTGTGTGTGATACTCATCAAGGAACCTAAGCGAAGCCAAGACTCTCTCTGCTGGTTCTCTGTGAGCAAACACCAGGTGGTTCTGCTACCTGGAACTACTTGACAAATAGGGAGAGTGGCACCACCCCGATTACTTCTTCCTCTTACATTTCAGAATTGAAGAGGGAGGTCTGCCCATGCTGTCAGTGTTGTGTGTTGCTGTCTATTTCTGATAAGAGGTTTCAGGACGCTGAATGTTAGAGGGACCTGCAGCCTGGGACAGAAGCATCCTAGACTGAGTGGGGTTTCCAGGACTTCCCTCTGCCTGCCCTTAGCTCCCAAACCCAGGCAGCTTCCTCTTCAGCATGCACATTTCTGGGGCACCATCCTGAGATGCTCCATCCCGTCCCATTCACAGGACAGGGAGTCCAGTTACCTACTTCTGACTCCTCAGAGATCACTAAACCCAAAGGCACCTAACTGGGAAGAACCAAAATTCATTCCCTTTAGCCCTTGGAAATGCACTGAAACACAGCTTGAATGCTTTTTATCTCCCCTCCATCTGAATAGAATGTACTTTAATGAGCTATTTTATGGCTTCACTGAGGTATCTCATATACCCCCTTGCATTGGGTTGTTTAATCAACTTTTACTGCAAAAATAGCAGCAGGTACGCATGCAAAATACTCATCATTTGATGTGTAAACAACCCTCCATTTACTCTCTCTGTTACATACTCACCTACAATAGCCTTCCATAGTTGGTTTGTCGTTTTGTTTGTTTCCGAGTTTGGAGAGAGGCATCAGGACATAGCTGAATGCACCTTAAATTAATGATGAAGCATTGGATCACTATTTATTCTCTAATTTAATCCAAAATGTAAATAATTGACTTAGAATTCTCTTATCTGCTTACTTGTGGGAAGTCTTTTGTGTGAAGATTGAGAGGCAATTGAAGTGCTAAATCTGTTTTAACTGTTGTAGGAACTCCCTCTTTGTGGCTGAAGGTGTATTTAAGTGAATGGTTTAATAATGTATGAGATTAGACTTGACTCTGCGAGGTGAACTACCTAAAAGGCATGCTATATATCATGTTAAAACACTTAAAATGTTGTCATTGCGATGCATGCGCTATTATTTAATTTGGGTAACTTGAGAATAAGGGTATCTTTTCAACCTGTGACCCAAGTTACCTGTATGTTTTTAAAAGGTCGGCAAACGAGGACTATGTATCTTGTAACCAAGGGCCATGAAGTGCAGTGTTTTTGTTTCCCCTCCTTTGTGGGTAGTGGCATTAGCTGGAGGTTTTGCCTAGCATGAGTGGAACAACATAAGCTGAAGTAATGTTTGTTGCAGATACTCTGCAGAGTCTTGTTGGACAACAAAATGCCCGTCACGGTGTAGTGAAAGTGTTCAATGCGTTGCAAGAGAGAAAGGCTAACAAGCATCTACTCTATGTGAGTAACCAGAAAAGTAGCCGTTTAACTTCATAATCCTGTCAATTGCTGAGCTCCGCTCACTCAGTATTAAAGCCTGGGATGTGTGCGTTTGCAGAGATTTATGTTGGACTATTGTTCCGTGTGCAAGTAACTTTTTTTTATTTTTTGTTATTAAAGGAAGTCAGAAAAAAAGTACTTGGTTCCATCATTTGACTTACTTTGAATAACAAAAAGCTGTTTAAGTTTAAAAACAGTATTGCGTTTGTCTAAAAGAGATCCTCTACCACATCCAAGTTGCCTGACTTCGTAAGGTGCAAACTAGTTTCTTCATATAGCTGAGAAAAATAAACATACCTTGGAGTATCCTAGGGAAGGAGAGCTCCAGGACTGGCTCACAGTTAGGACATGATAGCCCTCCAGAAGTCCCACTCCTCTACTGTTGGTTGGGACCGGTCGGAGTATGTGGCTGGATCCAAGTATAATACCTTCACTCTCAGTCAGTCTCTTCTGGCTCATTTCCTTCGGCAGCCCGTCACATAACGCAGCCTCAGCACAGGAGCGGACGCAGCCTGCTCCGGAGGTGCGTGCCCTGGTGCTTGCTTGTGTAGCTACCACGGCTTCGACAGAACAGCGCCAGTTTATACGGGGTGGGAAATCCCCATCTGAAAGCAGCTGCCCACGGCACTTGCCTTCTTTCAGCCTTAAGACATTTCCCATATTATCTGCAGGGCGCATGCTAACTTTAGGATGAAAGAAAAGTAGCTGCATGAATGATGAGTAGAAAGACCCTACGTGCTTCTGTTCTCTGTGATGCTCTGAACATGTCAGAAAGGAAGAAGAAATTCTTGTTTGGCACCTGCGCTCATCTTAACTCTTTTCTGTTTTTCAGGTTTTGCTGGAACTGCTGCTAACTGAACTGTGTCCTGAGCTAAGAGCTCATTTAGAGCAGCTTAATGCCACTTAGGTTTGAATCTGCACGATTGGACCACTAGAGAAATGTCTATGTCCAGTAATAGACATGAAACTTATTTCCTCTTTTCCATAGAGGGCTGAGGACTATGATTATTTTTAGCGTTTTTCTTTCCTCTTGAGTTTTTTGTGAAGTAAACAGACTTGAAAAGATCTGATGCTGTAGTAGGGTAGACAAAACAATGCTGTATAGTTGCCAATTTTTATTTAAATTGTTCTATTTGACTACTCTTCTGTTTCAAATATAGATTGAAAAAATAAATGTTCATATAAGCTGAAAGAAACCAGAAAATATTTTAAACATTTATGAAAAGAAATTTTGCTTATAGTGGTAAACTAATGAATGTTGTACAGTTCTAATCTCCTCACTGAGGATCTGAGCATTCCTTTTTTCTTGTGTATTGAAAAAGCCTTGTCGTGCAATACTACATGTAAAGCTATTGTGCAAATTTTATCAATTTTGTTTTTACCAAAGATTTCCCGTGGTTTGAAGCATTTGTAAGCAATAAATAACACAACTGGATTGCAGTACTTGATAATGAGGCTGTACTGATGACCAATGAATGAGTTTGACAGCACTGGTTTCGTAAGGGATATTTACGTTACTTTGAAGTCTGTGTCAAAAATATGTATTGTAAACTGGTATGTCCTAACAGAATGCCTGTGTTAAGTGTTAGTTCAGAGGTTAGTGCTTATGAATTGCTTCTATCAATGATTAAGTAGACATTTAATTAAACTATTCTAATAACTTCCCTGATATTACTCAGGGCTGTTTTATTCAAATACCCCAATTTCAAACAACCTTCAAATCTTTCCCTTATTTTATACAAGGAAAGAAAACGATGTCTTCAGTGGTTTTTTTTAATTTATGTAAAAATATGTAAATATGGTCTTAATGCACATCTAAATAATTAAACATCATGGAAAATCCCTAGGTGACACTCATTACTTTCTTTTAAATTCAGTACAGTTGTGCTCTTAGAAAAACTGCTTGCAGTTGACTGGCTATATTGTAAGGTACATAAAATCCGTATGCTATATTTAAATCAGTGTTTTTAGTAACATCTAGCCTTCTGTTCCAACAGTTTCAAAAAAGTTTTCAAGTCACGGCACAGTCCTAAGAAGCAAGCCAAATTCTGCACACACACAGCTTTACGAGTAAATAGGTATTTAGAAATGTGCAAGCTTACCATAGCAGTCAGTAAAATTTACTAGTGGTTAACCAAAGTATCTTTTGATAAGATATTCAGCATAACATTGCTCAGGCACACACACTCCTAACCAAAAGGTTTTCAACTATTTCTAGTATATCAGAGGTAGTGTAAATGCAATTTGAAGAAGGATTGAGGAGAACAGGCCTTGTGCAGAGGACGTGTATTGAATGTTTCCATACTAATGGTTTTTTTTTTCCATAGTTCTGTAAGTAGTATTTTCTCATTTTAGAAGTTGACATGGTTTGAACTGTAAAGCTTGGTGTCATACAGGCCGATTTCCAACTTTGAATCTCTGCAGTCGAAGAGTAAAATGTGTTAAGACACCACGTAAGTAGATCTAGGTGCATTAGAAAAGTATGTGAAAGAAAGTATACACACTGCTAACAAAGGTAAGATTTAAAAATGGTCGTGACCTGTGAATGGGCTGTATGTGAAAACTAGACAAGTTTGGGTTTTCAAGCTTTTCAGAATATTAAAATTTAATGTTTAAATACTAAAAATGCAGAAAAGGGAACAACCATTTTTATTTGGTTTTGGTTTGATTCATGTGCTATATAGCAGTATGACGTGAAGAAAACACAGGACATCTGTCCCAGTAAAATGTCCTGAATAAACCGTAAGTCTTCAATACTGTTTTAAAGTCTGCCTTTGCCTCATCTCAGTTAAAGGAAGAGTGTGAGCTTTTTGCTTTCTCTTTTTTTAGATAAAAAAGATTCAGTAAATTGCATTAAGTAGTACTTTCTATAAAGTTGGAAAGCAAGCAGTAAGTGATGACCAGTCTATAATTGCTGGAGATTAACGATGGTTTATTGTAGGAAATACATTTATATACCAGTCACAGTTAAAGGAAACACTAAATTCTCCCAAGATTAGCTGCCAGTTCAAGGTCAGAAGCAACGGCAGGATCCAGAAGGCATGCCTTTGAAACCAAAGAATAGGGAGTTCTAGTTTATAGCTAAAATAAAATTGTATGTTGTCAATATAACATAAATAAGGCCTTTACGTTTTGTTGGCATTATCTGAGATAATCAACTTGTTAAAATATTAAAGAGTTAATATATTCAGCTTTAAATCCCTGTTTCTGATGCCACGTAAGAAAAATTGAGTATTTAAAATGAGCATACTTGACTATAGCGTTAGGCGTGGTTTTATTTTTTTGTTCTGTTTGTTGGTGTGGTATGTGCTGGCACCACAGTCAGAAACATAAATCTGCTTGCAGACTGGATGAGTTTCATTCACTTCCATCATCTGTTTCAGTACCCTCTGGGATGCCCATCTTCTCTTTCTCACCTCTTTCAAAACTGACTGGGTATAAGAATGGTAGGTCAAAACCGCAGCTGAGCAGTTAATTTAAAAAGCAGACATGATTTTAATTTTAAGTGGGTATAATTGTACAGTTAACATGAGAATTATTTTCCAGGTACAAAAGAAACTGAACACACCCACAACTCTGTCTTTTACTTGTTCCGAAGTTACTGCTTCAGGTGGCTTCCTTGTTTGCATGTAGAGATGCATGGCACCAGTCAATAACAAGCATCGCTTTTTATACTAAGAAGCTAGTGGCATTCCTAGGTCAGTCTCAGAAGTACAGCTAGTGAATGATGAGTGAAAGCTGTAATTTCCTTTCAGTTGTGGTGGTTACGCTAGACCTGATGGAAGACAGTGGGAAGGGCTATGCAGCAATTTAATCCTGATGGGCCTAGGACTACTGGCTATAGTGTTCATAACATCCCAGTTCACATTCCTTTCCTGATCTCCCCCTCATCCTATCCTCTACAACAATTTTCACAGCAGGAGAACAAAATGTTTAAAATGTATGTGTTCAGAGGATCACCTGCTCTGCTAGGCCTCTTGTATCAGTGGCTTCCCTGAGTAAGGAGCCACAAAAATTGTTATTTGATAATTTATCATTTACAGAACTCTTTATTTGGATTGCACCAAGCTGGACATGAAAGTATTCTACTTGCTGAAACAAATGGTCTCTACATGCACAGAAATCAGAGTCTCTCTGAAGCACAGATCCAATCTTGCTACGCTCCCTTCAGTTGGCATAATCATCTTGCCTTGACTGTACCTTTAAGCATCACTGATATTATTTAGCAGATTCATCTTCTGGAAGCCATTATTGATCTTTTTCCTCAGTAATAAATCTCACTTCAACTTCAGAAGTTTCAAAAAAAGTGACCTATTTGTTCCCCTGTGTATCAGTAACAGTAGATCCTCAGCTATCGCTAAAAATGCAAACGTAAAAGTAAGCATGATAACCAGTTACGACTGATTTAAGTATGGTTAATGAAGGTTGTAATTGTTAGAGAATCTGAAGTAGAGGAAAAGTTACAATTTTTCAGTTTGAGAGAATGACAGCGAATCAGTTGGGGATAAAACTATTCAAATCATTTAGCTAATTTATCTTGCAAGTTACCAAGCTCTGCTGTGGTGATTATCGCAGATTTCTTTTTTTTTTTTTTTTTTGTTTGGCAGAATGCATTGTTTGCTTAAGCAAGTGGGCAGACAGTATCCTTTCAAGACTATTTTTAGTAGTTTTCAATACACTTTTATCACTCTTCATTTTCTTGCACAGATACTTTTTTTTTTCTGCATAAATAACGTTGGAGTCTTTAACCAAACCACAAGTTTGAAGACTCAAATCCAAGGTATCACTCAATTTCATGACATATAAATTAGTCTGTAAGACCTTCCCAGCTTACCTTAGAATAGTATTTTTTAGCAGCGGCTTGATCTTGCTGTACCCCCAGGCCGAGCTGGAGGCATCTAGCCAAGTAGAAAGCAGCCATAGCAACCCCCTTGGCTACATATGTAGGAAGACAATCAGTTATCTTTGCTAGCGCATCGATGTCGTCGTTTTCTGTAATCCTGTTGTCGAATTTACAGCATTAGGTTAGATAAGGCCATTTCAAGCAATAATTTGTCGACCACGTATGACTTGACAATGCTTCCTTTCCATTTACATCATTATCCAAATTAAGCTGAAATTTACATGCATTTACATGGATTCTTCTATGCAGTATTTGATTTGAAGTTAGTCTTATTTGAATATTGTCATATTAAATAGCAAACAAATATGTAACTTTTGCAGTCACTTTCACTATAGTTATACTAGTTATAAAAGGTAGTATGTTTTACGCTAATTATTCCTATTAAAGTATTTCATGGAAATTAATATATATGTGGAAGAAAGGCAAAGCTCTTATTTCGTATAATTGAGCAACCTCATCTAGTGGAAGATGTCCCTGCCCACAGCAGGGGGGTTGGAACTAGATGATCTTTAAAGGGCCAACCCAAACCATTCCATGATTCTAAAATTCCAAGTTCTTACTAGGATATTGGCAAATCATAGTAATCTGAAGATCCTGGACATACTTGAGGGCCTCAGGTTATAAGACCCACTTATGACGACCACTTACGACTGCTTCAGCTCAATTATTTTCTTTCTCCTGCATGCATCTATCTGCTTGCTGTCACCTTATTTTCAGCATGTTGTTTTTATTAAGAACCGTTTTAAGAATCAGAGGGACAAAGTGAGCATTGTTTTAACTATTGGGCTATAATTACCTAGTATTGTTACTATAATACTAGGTACAACATTTTCTAAGTGGGAATTGGTTTTTTTCTGACTGTTGTCTTAAAAGAGAAATCCCCATATCCTTTCCAGATACCAAACAGTAATTATATGCTTCTTCACACATCACTTTAGTTTTTTGTTGTGTCAGATAGGCGCAGACTTGACAGAAAAAAGAAGGAAAAGTGCCAGTCATTTCAGTTTATAGCTACTCTCTATAAATCGGTGTTTATGAAAGATTGTTCTGAAGTAACCCTCTGCAAGTCAGCGCTTGCTAAATCACTTGAATGGGTTGAGAGCAATGTTCTCCCACCTAATTTGGTCCCATTAACAAATACAGTAACACAGCGGAAAAAAACCCCAAAGACTTACTAGCAAGAACATTCAAATATAAAAACGGTAACCTATTACCTCTTTTATCTTTTCTGATACGCATTTTTGCCTTCCTTTCCAAAAGATACACAGCAAGATGCTGATGCAAATAACACTACCCAGTCAAGTCAGGCAAAAATTCTAGTTCAGCACAGTTGACTTCAAGAACATACCATAGCAATGGGTAAGTAGAACTCTATGGGATAACAAAATTGTTATTTGAAGTGAAGTATCAGTAGCTAATCTAGACTCCAAAGACTAGGCAAGGTTATACTGCACATAATCACGTAATGTTTGTGTGTTTGTACATAACGTAACAAACCGCATAGTTGGTATGAACATAGAAGGACAAACAAATTTTAGCAGAAAAGGTATTGATGCTTGATACAACTGGTGGAACTGCTATGAGATTTTTGCCTCAAGGCCAACTGCAGTCTCAATTAAGTGGAACTCTGTCAAGGATGGCGGCAGTATCTTTTGGTTCAGAAATTGTCATTTCTGGCTGTAGTATGGGATTTCATTGCTATTTTCTGCAATCACAATTGCAGCTGATGAAGTGCAGTTTACTTCTCTGAATAATCTACCGTGCAGCATTGGCTGGAGGGGATGCACTCCAAGCATAGAAGAGCTAGACTAGACTGCATAGCTATCGGTCTACTTACAGTGCAAGAGAAAGAAAAGCAGCAGTTCAGAGAGAAAACTATCCTTTTCAGCAATGAGTACAGCAAACAGCATTCATTGCTGAACTACTGAATTACCAGAGCTGCTGGTATGCAGTGGCATATACAGGGTGCAGGTTCTGTAAGATGGTAAATTGTGACACATTTATTGCTGGGCAGCAGCAGCTTCATAAACATACCACAAAAAGCACCAGTGCTGTTGTGTGTAGCTTGTATAAGTAGTCAGTTAGCCTATCTGCATCTTATTTCCAGCAAATTAACTCTGATTGAGAGATTGAACTTTTAACATATACTGGCCAGCTCTGGAGGTCTGTCACAAAAATGTGCTGTTTATCAGCTACAGAACTGGCACCAACATTGCTTTTCTCCTCCATGACTAGTTCAAGATACAGAAACTCGATACAGACTGGCTATTTTAAATATTGCAGCCTATAACAGAAGTTGCTATTTCTGCAATACACAAACCACTCCAGAGTATGTAGGTAGAGCAGCGAGTCCCACAGTGACTGCCTGTGAAAAGGACAGTCAGTGCTCCCCAGCTGCGGCTCAGACCAGCACCTCTCCGTGAGCAGATAATCACCAGGAACCACTTGCGTGCAGATGCCTATTTTGTGGTCCAGGCTTAAAAATGCCAATGCGGTATGCATCCCCATAAGCAGCAACTGATGAAAAGCTAAAGGGCAATAACTTGGCACTGTGTGCAGCAGCTACTTCTAGGTCCTAGGCCGTGTTGCCCAGAGTGCTTACTGCAGGATCCCACCCAGTGTCAATGCTTGCATGTCCTGTAAAGGACACAGGAACTGGACCAAAGCACGTTGAGCCACAGAGTAAGGAAATGATGGGGTGGAAGACAGTGGGTAGAAATGACATTAAGATGGGGGATGTGGAGAGTGGAAGAATTCTTGTAGGGGTTTAAAAGGGAATGGCGGCGAAGGCAGGAGCCTAGAGCAGATTGTGGACTGAGGAGACAGGAAGGCAGGGCTGAGTGTGGGCGTCTACTTGGGATTCTAGTTCAGGGCTGTTTTGCTTCACAGGATCAGAAAAAAAAGTTGAACTGTACTGAATAATTGGGAACCTTATAGTATGAATTTCGTCTGTAGTTTGCTGTTGCCTCTTTAAAGATGAGGTCTTGCAATTCATTATCTCAAACGACCTTGAGTTTGAGACAAGAGCGTGAAGTTAATCATTTTAATCTGAGTTCCATGGTCTTACGTGAAGAATTATAATATAAAGTGAAATTAACTTCACCTTTTGGCTACTGTAGCAGCTGTTGAGTAAAATTTTCTACTGTAATAATATTCCACAAGATGGCCTTGAGCATAGATGTTTCCACGTTCTGCTGCTTCTCTCAAACACTTCAAAGCAGCCTTAGTGTTTTGACGTACACCTTGTCCATGGAGATACATAACACCAAGTGCACCCTGTGATTCCAGGTTGCCATTGCCACATGCTTCTGAATGCCAGAAAAAGGCCTGAAAAAGAGGCACAAAGCTGGAGTATATATTCACTTTAGCCACTTTTCTTGCATACTGTTTCCATAAAAGCTTTTACATTAACCAGCCTATAAAAAGTGCTTATACATAAAAGAAAGCAGAGTCCTTGTAAGGCTTTTAAACCTGCTTCATTTACTGTCAGAGCCATCAATCAGTGACACCTGCTTGATTTCTGAAGGGTACCAAAGCTGACAAAACTTTAATCCATTATATCCTTCTCCCTGATACTCCCAATTAAAAAAAAAAAAAAAATAAATCTCAGCTAGCAGTGTCAAGTGAGTCAAAATGAGGGATTCTGACCATCTGTTCATACAGGCTTAAATGGATGAAAATGCCTAGCCGTACTTAAAATACAGTTTTCAGAGTCAAATATATCACTGTACTCTCTCTGTGAAATTAAAAATTAATTGGAACTCATGAAACTGAAAAGGTACAAGTGGGCTTTACCTTCTTCAGATCTTTTAGAACTGACACAGAATAAAGCATTCCTAAAGTACTCTGGGCCTTCACGCTTGCTTTTGGGTTCCCATGGTCTGCAGCAATAAGCCACAACCTAAGAAAATGGGGACAAAGAAAGTTTAAGTAATACAGCATCTTAGCATCTTATACTCATCAGGAAAATTACTGACTGCCATTACCTTTCAGCCTCTTTAGTTGACTGCTTAACACCACATCCTTCGTAATATGCTCTGCCAAGATTGTATGCAGCTGCAAACTTCAAGTGTCTTGCTTTCGGGGAATCAGAGTCAAGTATTTTCTTCATGTATTCCACTCCCTTTTCCTAAAATTGAGATATTGTAATTATTGCATTCACACTGGGAAGAGGATGAAATAACCTGAGAATCCACTAACTTCTGCAACACAGGTTATTTTTCCACTTTGAAGAAAGGCTGTAGCATACTGGTAGGACAGTCTGGAGAACAGTGTCATACCAAAGCAGAACTGATCTTTGGTTATTAGACAGCCCCTAGATTTTTGACTCCAGCCTATTTTTAATGTGAAATATTTTCTTATAAATGTTCACCTGATATTACTCTTCTTCATGGATAAAATTTTTCTCAAACATATTCTTGTGCTTACATAAATGAATGTCACATCCTAAACTTGCTACATTTTCAATTTTAGACTTCCGCAATCTGTTTCATATTGCATGATATATCTGAAATCATAAAACAACCTTAACAGAAGGCAAAGCGATACAATAGCACACTCTGAAGTACCTCCATTAAAAATACCTTAGATTCATAATGGACAAAAAATGATAATGTTAAATAAGCAAACAGAGAACATTGCATATGGGCAGCTGTATGCTGTATCATCCAAGGACCTCGTAGGTATTTTGGAAACAAGACTTACATTGTTAGGATTTAGCATGGACACCCTGTTTAAATACACTAGAAAAAGTCCTTTATAAAAGGTTCCTCTTTTATTCACCTCATATTGTAATACACAAAAAAGAAACTTTGCTAAAATCCTTATTTGCAAGTAAACTAATGCAGTAATTATACAGGCATACAGAACAAACGAACCACCTCTGAAAACCAGCAGAGTATTTTCTGCTCTGCTGACAGTCCTCGAAGCACCAGACGAGAATCAGATTTGTTAATACAGTTTGGTTCCTGCCTTGTTATCTACCCTTTCTTTCATCCTCCTTGTATTCTTTCCTCATATCACTCTTCAAGATCATGTTCTCCAATAAATTAACTCTTTTCTTCTTACTGTAGCAATACATTCCTTTGTCTTCCTTTTTTGTAATGTAATTCTTCAATTTGAATTCCTCAAATTCTTGTAATTCTTCATTTGTCTAATTTAAAAATATTTCTGCCAACCACTGGCAGAAGCACGATCTTCTTTAGCATCCGTGTTAAGAGAATAGGAAGTACCTTAACAAACATCTTTGTGCAACGGATGTTTTACACTTTGAAATACAGTTGTTTGATTTCCATTTTTACACATTTCATTTTCATTTTATGCACTACTTATTAAAAAGTAACAAATTAATAGCAATTTTTAAACATAGCTTCCACACAAAGTACAAACAAACCCTTAGAAGTTATATTTTGAAATACAAATTATCTTAAGTATTTTCCAGATAAACCTGTTTTATTGTAGCTTTTTTTGAGAACTTCTGCAGCCCAGAACCCTTTCCCTTTAATGATGCTTTGTAAACATCTGTACTTTATGAAGCTAATTCTAAACCAAAGACCTGTTTATTTTAAACTAAATAATCAAGCTTATAAAGAAGCTCTTAGTAATTATCAGCTAATATTAAAAGAAAAGTAAAAAGTGTACAGCTAGGTTACTCACAGGGTCTTCTTTAGTGCCTAGTCCATCATAATGCATTACACCAAGCTGATACATTCCTTGAAAATCCGTATCCTTGATTTTTTCAAATTGTATTAATGCTTCTTCATACAACCCCTGGGAAAGACAGAATAAACGATGAAATACAGAGAACAAAGAGTACATACGGCAACTTAACTCTCCAGTATATAATCTCTTACAGTTTTTCAACCTGGAGCATTTCCCTCATGAAAAAAGAACAAAAAATTGCAACCATAGAAGTGGCAGAAAACAGAGTAAGTCAACAACCACAAGAAAGTTGGACAGGATGGAAGCACTTACGACTTTCAAACAAGTTTTCATTGTTTGGTATACAAACTTCATCTCCGAAACCAAAAGATGTTCTAACAACCTTTTTTCCCCTCCCCCAAAATGCCATCTTTTTAATTTAAGGAGATAAGAGTCTAATTCAGCTGCCCTGTCCCATCTATCTGACATCCCTTAACTTAGGTGAGCTATTCTTACACCTTGAGGGTTTCAGCGTCTGCTTTTACATCTCAACTAAGGGTTGGTTTCACAAAGACTAAACTCGGCTGTCTGAAGACTTCATAGACCCACCTGTCTGCCCCACATTTCATATGAAGGTGTAACCTGCAACAGCAGAGATACTTTCACTTCTAAGAAGGAATCTTGGAGAGCATTTGCTTCTGCTTTAAGTCAAAGAAGAAACTATATTTAAAAATACACAGTTGTTAAACAACTTTGTTAAACACAGTTACAACAAATGTAACAGTTAACTGAGCCAGGTGTCCTTACTAAAATATTTTTATGCATGCATGTCAGTATACTAACTAAAAACTATTGAAATTAAAATGTTCTTCTCTATACTTTTCCTTCGAATTCCCTGTATGCCTTGATAAAACAGTACCAGACTGCAAAAGCTTAGAACTGAGCAATCGTTTGACAGTCAGTCAAACATCCTCACGATGACAAAGCACCCCTTGTTAACACTGTCCAAACTATTAATTGTCTAAACTGCTAATTGTCTCACCAGCTTAGCTTAGCTACAGCTTAGCCATGATGACTGTATGGACTTTGTTTTTCTAAAGAACTCTGGGAAAAAAACAGTGCCTTTTTTACAACCAGCTGTCATGAGTATCAAAAAGAAGTATGGGAGGCACCTGTAGTCTCTCACCTTTCCTGAGGATTTAGTGCTATAAGGAGGAGTCATATGGCTCTGATCAGGCAGTGATTTTTTCCTAACGTCTGAAATTGCAGTACATACAGAACATGCATTTTTAGGCACTACAGACATATGTCCAAAAATCTGGAAATTAAAACCTGCTGAAAGAATAAATTTAGGGATGGACAGCAATGTATAACATGGACATCCAAGCCAGCTCATCAAGAAACAGGTCTTTTGCTCCATGGGGCCAGTCTTGATCATGCCAAAAATCAGGCAATTCATTAACAAAAACATTAAGAAGGATAGGGCCCAGAAAGCAGAAACCCTGAGTGAGTTAATTCTGTTCCTGCTGCAAACGCCAAGACTGATTTACACTGTGCCACTAGCTGCACTGTAAACAGTACTGGATCCATGCACATCACATTTGAAAATACGTGACTCGGTACTTGTACTACATTCTTTTCTGTCTTCCTGAACTGGGTTATTCTAATTTTCACAAGAAATTGAGGATTAAGTTCACCTGCCAGCCAGTCTTACACTGTTCCCTGAGCATTTACTTTCAAATACGTGGGCGACCAATTTTAGCCAAAGTGGGCAGGGACAGAAATCTGAAAGATAACAAATTTCATCAAAACTGGTGGCTAGGTAGGGAACAAAGATCGAAAGCTGTGTCTTGGGTCAGGGACCAGTACCACGTAACTGAAAACACCGTGTGTTGGCCAGTCAGCTGACCAAAAAACAACTCGGCTTGGAAGTTAGCTGTAAGGATAGGCTGCTGCTTACTTAATGGTCCTTAGGAGGCCTGGGAGGGAACTGGAAGACACCACTAGATGCTCGGGGAAAGCATAGGAAAAACTTACTCAGGGGAAATGCCTGGTGATTTTCATGGGAAAAAAACCAGGCACAGGCATCTCTTGTAGTGTTTTTAAGGTGTCTCTTTTTCCACTGAAATGGTATTGAAAATTGTCAGCTTTATAATATTTATTTAAAAGAAGGAAACCACAACCTCTTCGTAGTACAGTTGTCCTTTCAGAAAACGTGCCAGAGGATCTCCACCTGCCGTTCTCTTCGCCAACAGCTCCTCTGCTTTTGCAAATAAAGCAGCACGGCTGCTGTTCTCTGCTTAGAAATAGACATACATTTGTTTTTTTCCCAAAACAGATGGAACAGCATCAATGACCACACTAAAGGTCTGAAGCTGGCGGTGTCCCCTTTTTATTACATTTTTTAAAAGACTAAGATGAAAGAGCGGGCTGTTTTATAAAAAGGAAAAGTTCAGTGAAGACAACCTGACCCTTGCGAACGTTAAGCTCGCCGCGGAAGAGCTTAAAAGCAAACCTGGACAAGAGAGGGGACTTCTTCGCATCACAAAATACCTTTCAACGTCTGCTGGGAAGCAGCGAGGCTGGGGCAGCCCCACAGGCCCGGGGCAGCCTCACGGGCCCGGCTCCAGCCCGGCCCGCCGGGCCCTGCCGGAGCGGCCGAGGGGCGGGGGGGGCGGCTCCGCAGGCCGGCTCCGTACCTGGCCCCTCGGGGGCGGGCTGGGCGCTGCAGGCCGGCGGCAGGCGCTCGCTGCGCAGCTTCATCCCGCCCCGCCGGCGAGCGGCCTCCCGGGCGGCCCGCAGCCGGGAGGGGGCGAGGGCCGAGCCTGCTAGGCGGCAGAGGCGCCGGCCCGCCCCGCCGGCTCCGGCGGGTAACGGTGACTCGGGAGCCCCGCGGCGGCCCCTGCTGGCGTGGGGCTCCCCGAGCCGCGGGGGGTGAGGGCGGCCGCCCCGCCGTGCGGAGCGGCAGGGCGCCTCGAGGCGGCCGGCGGTTGTCCCGCTCGCTGCCCAGAGCCCCGCGCAGCCCAGCCCGGGTTGCGGCGGCATCAAGCACCGCTGCGCAGCGGGGCCTTGGGGTCCCAGGGCCTTCGACGAGGCAGAGAGGGAAGGCGGGGAGAGCGACGTTGGTATTTTCCCTTTGGGTTTTGGTCCATTTTCCGAAAGGAAGGAGAGTGACAGCGTCGTGTAGGCCGGGGGTCTGTGGGGATAATGTTTCTAGCTGTTGGCCAGTGCCAAACAACGTGAAAATGCAGGACGGGGATAGGACAGGCTGCGGTTTGGGCATCCACCGGATCTTTCCCACTACCTGCCGGTCCTGTTGCAAATTAAATGCAGGAGCCCCAAATGCTCTGCAGAAAGCGATTATTGGCAAAACCAAGAGAAACTCTGAATGCAATTCAGTTAGAGGGGCAACAGGCCGTGAAACTTCCATCTAGCAAATGGGACTTCACTACTTCCAGTGATCAGAAACTGTTCGCTGTAACGTAGTTTGTTTTCCCCATATAGATACTACAAAACTCAGAAGGATAATTGAGGGAAATGCTGTTTGAAGCTGATTTCTCCTGGAATGTAAGGCATTGTTTCCACTTCTGGAAATAGCTGCTGGCTGTCTCTCTTAAAAAAGGGATATAATAACCAAAATGTTGCGAGAGTGCTTTTAAAATAATCTTCAGCTGCATTCCCAGCTTTTTTTTTTTTCTTTTTTGTTTCAGATGATTATCATCCTTCCATTTTTGGCAGTGCGATCTGTTTCCATAGCAACAGGGACAGACAGGAGAGTAACGCTTGCGGATTTGTGTGGTTAAACCCGTGGGCTCCGCATGATGTTTTCCAACAGTCCCAACTGACTTTAAGTGCCAAAAAACCTCCTAAAACTCATCCTGATTCATTCTGTGTAGATGATACAGGAAAATAAACTTTTTTTAAAGCATCAGTGAATTACTTGGTTTAACAGGCAGAGTGAAGAACAGTCTGTGAAAGCAACGATACCCTTCAGCAAAGGCAATTAACGCTGGGCTGCGTTGCTGCTTTTGATGCTGAAGGGTGCGAGAGTCAACAGCACGCCTTGGTTTATCCGATTGCTTACACACAGTTATTAGGACCAGTTTTTCCAATTTGATTTTCTTGATACTGATGCAAGATGTGTGGTCTGAGATACGAAGCGCAGAGGAATTTTTAGCAAGTTATGTTCCAGAAGAGCTGTAGCCGGGAAGCCTTGTCCTTAAGCGGCCCTTGGGCTGGGCCACATAAAATAGATCAAAATTGTTGCATCCCTGTTTATAACCAATACAAGTATCAGTTATTCAGAGGCAGGAGGGTTTTGCAGGCACTAATGAGGTGAGCAAAATGTGACACGAAGCTCAAGAACTAATTAATAGCAAGAATTTGAAGAGAGTTGCGGCTGGCAGGGCGCGAGAGTTTGTGTAGGTGGTTAGGCCGGAAAGGTGTGATTCCTCGGGTGCAGCTTGAAACCTATGAACTGCTGAGGTAACGTAGGGGAGGGAAGGTCTTTAAAAAAAACCTTTTGGGCGATCCAAGACTATTTAGTCTTCAGCTACTTCTGGATATGTGTGTTTTCAGGAGAGTCTTTGTAGTTGCATAAACAATGACTGTGGATTTCTGGCATCTGTGCAGAGGTATTTCATCCCCAACAATGCATAGGTAGAAGTGTAGGGATTTTATTTGTTTATTAACTAATTTGCTTGGCTAGCTGGTCGGGAAAAAAAACATTTGGTAATTACACAGGTGTATTTCTTCCCATACGAAAGGAGAGGTGAAAACTGTCACTTACTGAAATAATTCTGCTGAATTGATACACTGCCTATTTACCTGGATTTCCGCACCTTTAAAAATGATACCGTATATGTTCATATCCCACTACTTAAATAATGTATATTTGCTTTCCCAAAGGAGAAGCAGGAGGTAATTGTCATAATGTTTGTGTGTTTATTTCAGAACTATATATACCCTAAAGGAACACTGTTAGGCTTCTTTTCCCTTAACTCTGTTTATCAAAACCATGCAATTTTTTTTTTTTTAAACACATGACTTTTGATTTCCATTTTTTTTAAAATAGTGGTAGTGATTATGAGTAACTTCCGTAACAAATATGTAGGCATTTGACACAGAAGGAAATACTATAGTGGTAAGGAAACAGAATTGTGTACCTTGGACACGGGGTTAAGATGCTCTTCACTTCTCTTCAGGCTTTTAACTGTGAAGCATGATTAGCGGTAATTGAATCCTCTGTCAAATTGGATTTTATAGCGTGGAAAGGGCAGGCAGTTGCTTTTAAACATATTCTGAGCAAAGGCTGTGTCCGTGCAAAACGAAGTTACGCAGTTGTTTTTTAAAACTCAAAGCAGTCAGTGATGGGGACTGTGGTTTCCTCCTCCACCCCGCCTCCCCCAGCGGGTGTGGGCACCGAGCACTAAAGCTCTGCGGGGGGAAAAGCAGGCTTCACCATGAAACGTCACTGTCACCACGTTCAAAATAGGTTCCAAGCAATCCTTTCGGATGGCAACTGCCTTTGCGTGTGGCTGTGGCCGGTTCTGGTTTCCAGCACGGACCGGACTATAGGTGGAAATTTTGTTGGTGACCTTGGCCCGTATGGTACGCCCGACCCTCTCTGGGGTATTCAGTGCTCAAGGAAGTGAAAATGAAAATTCAGTTTTTGCAAGTGTGTTTTGAACGGAGAGGTAGTAGCCAGCTATCCTGACCCCCGCGGTCACCGCCACCTGGGGCCAGCCCCGCTCAGACCGGCGGCGAACGTGCTGTAACGTACACGCTAAACGGGAGCCTCGGCTTTCACAGGTGCCTGAATTTGTCATGCCCCTGCAGTCTCCTTCAGCCTAGCGGCAGGGCTCAGGCAGGAAGGTAGCAGGGATTTCTTTACGCTGACGTAAGCTTTTTTGGGGAAAAGTTCTAAGTTAACGCTCTTTCTTGTTTCTTTCTTTCCTAGATCCAAGTCTGCCTCGATGTAGTCTTTCCAGACCAGCGTTATGGTACATTGGCAGAGCCACCTTGGAAGTTGCGGTTGGCGACAGCAAATCAAGCAAAGAAGATGATTAATGTACGGCACGGTTAGCTAGAAGGGCTCGGGTTTCGATGGAGACCATGTGTCCCTTGATGGCAATGACGGGAGGAGTTTCTAGCTACGCCTTCTCACGGCCTGGCCAGGCTCCCCGCTGCCGCCGGGTGCCTGCGGCAGCCGGCGTTGGGCGCTCCCCGGGGGGTGCCCGCAGCCGCTCCGGAGGGACGGAGGGACGGAGGGACGTCTTTCCCGCCCCCCTCGCCTGCGGCTGCGGGCCTGCGCGTGCGAGTGTGTGAGGGACGTGCCGGGCCGCCCCGCGCGCCATGGCCGCCCCACCCGCCGCGAGCCCTGCCTGCCGGCGCCGCGCCGCCAGGCCGAGGCGGGGCGGGCCGTGCCGGCGGCCCCGGGGAGGCCGATCAGGGCCAGCCGGGCGGCTTTCCGCCCGTGTGCTCGTGTTTGTGTACGTGCCGCGGCCGGCTCCCGGCGGTGGGCGGGGGTTGTAGCCGGCGGTTCCCCTTCTGTTGCAGCTTGCGAGGTGTGGCGGAGAGGGAGGGCTTCTTGCCGCGCCTGGCTGCCTCGGCCACCGCGGAGCCGCGAGAGCCGGGCGTGCTCAGCGAAAGGGAGGCGATGTTGATGCTGGATTGCAGTTCAGAGGTGAGGTTTGGGGAGCGTCGGCCTGTTGTTTCTGCCTTGCCGGGAGCCCAGCTGCGGAACTGCGTGAAGTGTAGTTTGCCTGGAGCTGCCGCTAGATACGCTGGGGTACTGCCGATGTCGATCAGCGTTTCTGGTTGAGAGATTAAAAGCCAAGAAAGTCATGCTCGGATTGCTTTTTTTAAAAAGGGCATTCTCAAGGAACGTAAAGGTCCGACGATTTGCGAGGGGGATGTTTTCTGCTGTGATGCAGCGCTCTTAAGACTTGCCGTGGCTTAGACTGGCAATAACGTTGTGCTTTTTTTCTTTCTTTTGGTACCTTGTTTATTTTAGTCTGGTAGTTTCAGCAGTCTGTTTGAGGCGGGAACCGGTGTGAACGCACCTGCAGATGCCTTTGGCCAGTCTCCAGCTCACTTGGCCGCTTGTGGCGGCGAAGCTTTTTTCCTACTTTGGCAACTGCAGACAGGAGCAAATTTGAACCAACAGGTAAAAACACAGAAGTTTTGTTTCTCCCACTTCTAATCTGGCATGTCAGTAAATCAAATTTATATTATTTACATTTTTTTTTAATCTAAGAGAGGTTTTATATACACAGTTGTATTGCATGAGGTATCTGGGGTTGCTTACTTCGGAGTAACTTTATTCTAGCATGAACCAGAAATCCCATCTATATTGCATCAGTGATTTCATTTGGTATGTATAATGCAATTTTCACACTTAGAGTGCTGCATGCAGATGTCAAAAGAACTTAATTCTTTTACACAAATGAGTATTCCTTTCTTCTCTGAAATTTTGCCCCTACTTCCAGTAAACATAAGGATTCTTCCTCTAGCTGCAAAGTTTAGTTTGCTTATACCTCTGAGCTGGTAGCAGCAAGCTGTTGGTCACAGCAATCCCTGAATGGTGCTGAAAGATGCCGTTAATCGGTGTACAGAGCGCATTCTGTGTAGATGATCTTTTAGAAGGTAAAGGTTAAACAACAAGTATCGCATGGGACAGTATTTCTACTTTGCTGTGATGAATACACTAAACATTCAGTGGCAGTTACCGGGTACGCTTTACTGGCTGTATTCCTTTAATCTCTCTCAACTCACAACAGACTGGTATACAGAGCAACGCTCCCTAAACAGCCCTGTTGGAGAACGAGATAGCCCCATCCTATTCCCCTTCCTTCAAATGACTGCTATATATAAATTGTGTTTTTAGGATTGCCTTGGAGAAGCCCCGATTCATAAAGCAGCAAAAGTTGGGAGTTTGGAATGTCTTGCTCTCCTTGTTGCTGGTGATGCCAAAATTGAGTAAGTTGAGCTACATTTAGTCATTTCAGTAACAGTGTCAAAGGATACGTGTATTTTACACAGCGCTTTTTCTTGTTCAGAGTGTGCATGCATGTAGTATAGCATGACTCTAGTCCTAAGAGCAGTATTAAAAACTGCCATAAACACCGAAGTAGCATAGACCATATGCTGTTTAGTTCCACGTTAAAGACCTCTACAGTAACTGCTAAAAGAATATTCCGCATCGGAAGTTCTCCTTGTTAGTCTTCCATTCTGACTAATGCTGTGCTCACCTTCCTCTTGCCTTTCTGATACACTGAGCCAGTCACCGTCTGATGACAAGTTTATTTTAAAATAATTATTGCTTGTTACATTTAATACCAGCCCTCTGTATGAGTAGAGCCCCACGCTATCCTTGACAAGCCTCCTTCTGTACTTATTTTTATACCTCTGTCTGAAATTACCACTTAATTAAACTTGATCAGTGCTTGCTCATAACATATGTTCCAATTTAATTGAATGGTTATTGTTAATTCTGTGTTTCAGCTTGTGCAACAACAGCGGACAGACAGCAGCAGACCTCGCACTGGCTTACGGCTTTCTGGAATGTGCCAAGTTCCTCACAACAATTCAGCACACTCAGACAATGAAACTGAGAGGACAGGCTGGGTACTCACTAAGTGACAAACGTGGCTTGCTGAGAGAGGATCCAGCTGCACAGAAACAAGAAAGTGAAACCAGCAGATCCATAAGCAGGAAGAGGAGAAGGTCAGATGGTGTGTAATACTGTTGGTTTACTACAATTCAGAATATATATATTTTTTTAATGCTTTTAGCATTTAAGTAAATAAATTTGGTGTTAGATACATAGCAGTTGGATTTAGAAGCCTGCTAGTAAGGATCAACTTGCACAAGTATTTAAGGTTATGGTCTTATCAAAAATGGATAGTGCATGGGGAATGCCACTGAAAAGGCTACTTTAACATGGGGGGAAAAAAAAAAAAAGAAATCATAGGTACTTTTACTGATGGAGTAACTACAGACTTATTCTTGTTTGTCCATATGACAGATCTTGTCTCCTAGCTGACAAAAGCAACAGCTTGTAATCCCAAAATGAAATCAAGGGGAATCCGAAGTCTGAAGAAACGTGACTGGACTATGCACGGAGCAGCCAGATGTGTACGCTGGTACATTGTCTCCTTCTGAGAAGGAGAAAAGCTCGTTTATTTTTACTTCTTACAGAAGACTGGTGTGGTTTGTTGGTTTTTTTTTTCCCCCTAGCATAGTTGTATTCATACAGCTATAAATAAATGAGCATATAACAATTCTCTCACATTTTTTTCTGTGCAAATATGAGAACAAAGTTCATAAAATTCAGTACATACAGCCATTTTTCTCCCACTCCTCTTCTAAAATGCTGTTATCAACAGTACCAGCAGCAAACGATGCCTCTGAACAGATTCATAGTGCACAAGACAGCTGGCTATATGGACCCTGAAAGGTAGAGGACAGTTCATCTTTTTGGCAAGAAAGAATTCCATAAAATAAAAGGATCGGGCATTTAATCTGTGAAGATTTTAGCATAACAAAAAGTGCTATATAAACATAAAGTTATCCTAGCCAAAAGAAGAGAAATATTAGTTACCTAATAAATGTATTTGTAAGAAATACAGTTCACAGAAGATAACTTATTTTTAGAGGTTCGTTTAAAAAAAAATTTCTTAATTTAAATTACTCAAGCAACATTTCTATTTCAACTGGGTTTTGACTGACTTAAAGCATTATTCTGATCAATAACAAGACAGTTATATCTAGATCCGCTAGTATTCTGGCTTAGCATGTTCCAGCGTAAGAGTGGCATTTAAATAATTTTTGGTCGCTGAGGTAGGCACAGATTATAATAGGCGTCCTTGCTCCAAAACTCCGGGCCCTTCCATCCACACCAGCCCTGTCCAAGAAAAAGCAAGATAACGTTTAAATCTACTACGAATCCTGTTTTTCCTATCTACTACTATTGGATCTATTTTATTTTACTAATTTTAATCTAAGCTGTATGAATTCTTTTCAAATATCTATAGAATGCAACGACACACAATTTTCAGAAAGGTCTCTACATGCCTGGAAACACACTAACAGAAAACACTTCACTGAGTCTCTCTCCCCCCCTTCCTTAGTTCCTAAAAAGTAGCATCTCCCCCCCCCCTTCCCACTACCTTCTGCTGCTACAGAGACCAACATTATTCTGAAACTATCATTCTCACTGTTTCCATTTCTCTTGTCTTGAATCCTTGCCTTCTTTGGTAATAGTTGGTATTTCAGAGCCAAACAGCTCTTAATACCAGAAGGTGTGCTGTCGATCATGATTTAGCAGAAAAACAGCCTAACAAAGCTCTTAAGTTTGCAGAGTACCGCGTAATTATATGAGGTGTGTTTGAAGAAAAGAGCTACAAACTTACAGTCCACCTCAGTTCCTCCCCTCCCCTGCCGCTTCTGATGAGGAAAGGGGGTTCTGCATGTATTTTATCCTCCTGGACCATTCCTGAACACTTTGTAGCTGTAACAGCCTTTGGTTCTACACGTTCGTTGGAAATTGTTTCTTTCTGTATTCATTTCAAGCTTTGATCATTATGGGGAGAGCAAAATGTTTCTTCAACAGTTTTTCTAGTTGGGCCCAACCCAGGGGTATTAAATAAAGATATGAGATAAAAGTTGCTACTTGCAACTTAATACAAAGAACAGAAAAGAAGTTGATTACTTAACACCTATAGGATGATTTAGCCACTTCACAGGTTAAGTTTCTGACACTACGTTTACTGTTTTGTAAGGTGCCATGTCATTCCTTTTAGTAGCTTTAAATACGGAAATAACATTACATACCCTTTAGTTCTTTAGAGTTTTCCCAGATTTTCCAAAACAGCTCAGTACCTGCCCTTTAAACTTAGTTCAAGGCCTGATTTGAGAATGCCTAGTGTTGGATTTATTTAAAAGTTTTTTAAATTTTAAATAAATGGTTATCTTTTCTGCTTCAGTAACATCGTTTAACAGATTTTTCTGTTCCATTCAAAATACCACACGCGTTTATTGTACATACTACCGGGTAAAAGGGGAGATGGTTTAATTCAGAGACAGTAAAGAACATTTCTTTGTACTTTAATACCTTTACATCTATTGGGTCAGCAACTACGTATCTTCTCCAAAGACACTGTTTCAGAAACTAACAATAAGTAGCGTATATGCAGGATAACCCGGATCAGGACTTCCTCCACGAGGAATGGAGAAGCCATGGAAAGGCCAATTTATATTTGGCTGTACTTTATTTGTTTAATGCCAAAATATATGTATATACATACATAAGTGTGTGTGTACATATACGTGTGCATATGCATCAAGCCTCACCTTTTCCAAAATAACATGCAGATCTTCTCCTCCAGTGTAATGTGGGTCTAGAATCAAATATTTTATGTGCCCTGTAATCTCATTCCAAGCCACTCCTAATATCGTGTGAGCCAAAACACCTCCACCTAAAATAGGAGGAACACAAATTGCTAAAAATTTTTCACTGAGATTGGCTAAATGTGCAAGCCTAAAATAAAAGTACATCAACACTTTCTATTAACAGATTAGCTTGGTTACCAAAATGATTCTAAAGCTGTCCTACATAAGATTCTTCATATTATTAAATGACATATCTTTACTACAACTAGGGAAGGTTACTTATTTTTACTTTACTTACTACAACTAGAGAATTTACTTTCCAATTTCTTCCATGTCAGCAAGGCGGGTTAAATCCTCAGCACTTCCACCAGATGAAGTCAAGAACACTTCAAACATCTGTTTTGCTCACTTTTTCTTTAAAGAAACTTAACTGTAGAAAAGGAATCTGGAAAACTTGCCGGTTGTAAAAGGACTAAAATTAGAACAGAAATCAGAATTTCTGGATAAGGGTTATCTGCTGTTTTCTACTAAGTTCCATCAACGGATATTAGGGGCAGAGCAGTAATTTCTGACTCCCCTTTCTCTAGCCTGCAAACAGGGAAAGGGGATAATTTGATGAGCTGGCCACAGGTTGACTCTTGCACGTTTCTTTCAGATAGCATGAGGAGTTTGTGTCCTTGGGATACTGCAGTAATGACTCCATGCAACAGATAGGAATTGCAAAAATTCCAAAAGAACTCCAGCAAAAAAAACCCCCAAAACCAAACCCAAAACCCATGCCAAAAAGCCAACCTCGCCCCCCCCACCCCCCACCAACAACATTAAACCAATCCACAGGGAAGGACAAGTTACAGACTGAAAGATTTTTCAATATAGGATTCTAAATTCTTGAAATTCAGACAAAAAGGCTGCTGAAAGGACAAGAATATTTCATATCAAAATCTGGACTTCTGGCACCTCTAATTTGAGAAATTAACACTATCTTTATGGAGTGCCAAATATGGATTGCAAAAATTGCTAAAATTAAGATTTTAAAGCAGAAATGATATTTTCTATATTCTTCATTTTCTAAACGACAGCTCTCTTGGAAACAGCTCAATTAAAGTTACGGCATTGTTACGAATGGCAGTTCTTATGTTACCAACATTTTAGATTATTAAAACTAGTCTTAAAAAGAATTTGGATAATACCCGTCCCTTCAAAGCCAGATAAACACTACTCTTCTGCGATGGGAAGTTTTGGGGAACTGTATGTATGAACCTCTGCTCCTCTAGAGAGCAGAAGTCAGCTCTCAAGTTCTGACTTTTAACAGCAATTTTTAAGAACACCATTAGGATTGACTTTAGGTTTAATGCTGAGCTTGGGAGAAATACTGAGTGAAAAGATACCAGCCAGACTAAACTGTATCGTTTTCCAGGCTCCCTTGGGAAAAGCATGATTTTTAATTCATCTAGAGTTTTGATTAACTCTTGTACAGTAAACTGAATGAGTTCTAACTGAAACAAAATTTAGCATAGGGAAGCCACGCACTTTCATTGGCATTCTTCGATACTCGAGCACTTACCAATCATAACTGGAGTTCCTTCAGTCTTGAAATGATTAGCAAGCTCTCTTCCCTGCAACGCTAGTTCAGAACCCTGGCTAGGTAAGAAAAACAACAAATTTGTCATCCTCACTATGCTTAATTCTCTAACCATCCATTATACTTGTTAACTGCATAGGTAACCGATTAGAAAGTGGCTTAGAGTTTTTCTGTGTAAACATCCTGGGACAATCTGAGAAAAAAAAGTGTTTTTAATGCAACTTACAGATTCTGGTTGGACCAATGGATCTGCTGTAAGCCCAGTTGCCACTGGAGCACCTGGAGTCAACCCAGCTCCTATAAAGCATCTGCTGCTTGTCTCCCACAGTGGGGACAGCTGGTAAACCCCAATGGTGCTTTCTAAGTGGCTGAAAACCAGACTGGCTACATCTGTCAGCAAGGGGGGGTCTGAAGTAACAGAACTTCATCAGAAACACAACAAAAATAAGGTGTTGATAAAGGTGTTTATAATGACGTCTCTTAAGATAGGTTTCCACTCTAATTGCACAAGCAATTGCAGTACTCATACCCAAGCTGGCTTTAAAAAGAATCAAGTCTCAAGTAAGATTAGTAATCTGTTCAAAGCAACACTGAACTTGGCTTTGTTATAACCTCCCTGCTTCCCTTTTCAACTATGGGGACCAGCCACAGACAAAAGAAGTCTATATGGAAGAGAAAGGCACACACACAATACATGCACATACTCCAGGATTCGGAGCTGAAGACATATGTCTGACGGAGACTCATATTCCCCTCAGAAGACTGACAGTACTCCCAAAAGCGGTGACAGAAGCTAGGCAAGGAAATTAATACAGACACTAAAAACATCTTGTCTTTTTATTTCTTCATGTAGCGGTTAACCTTTTGAAAAGCCAGAAGAAAGCCTGCGTGCCTGCTTCTCAAGTTCCTGGAGAGATGGATTAAATGCAGACAGAATACAAAACTGGAACTCTGGGAAATGGTACATTTAAAATAATGGATTCAGTACTAGTGTTGCTGATGCAGCTGTGAAGTCTTATTTCCATAAAGAGTTAGAGGTGCTAGCTGCAAATAAGCCCAAGACAAAAATGCTATCCACTGCCAGTGACCAGCTGAAAAAGATGCATGACACCACTTCTCAGCACGGTAGTGATGTTGGCTTTTCATGATCCTGAAAAACATTGGTGCTCCCTTGCAGCAGCACTATGAGCAATTCTACCCAGTTCACAAAGGAATCTATTCTATATTCTTATGTGCAGGAATAAAAACCTTCATACTGGCAGGGCCTGTCACAGCTGCTATAAATAGCAGGTGGATCATCTGCAAATATAAGCTCTGGAACAAAAAAGATTAAAATTGGCTGTATAAAGCTTTACAAAATATTGAAGAACTGAACTATCTTCCTACCGTTAAGAATCACCATCACATGGTCTACAGTAGAATTTACTCTAAATAAACATAACTCACGAGTAGTATTTTGTTTGACTAGAATTTTCATAATAGTAGTTTCAAGTTAGTATATATTCCTTATTTCGTGACTGTATTTATGACAAAATGTTCAGAGATTTGTTAGTCTGCTTAGTGCTGCCTAAATGATAAAAAACCCAGTAATTTTACTTCTGATAAATGCTGAACATTATTCTTTTTCTCCCAAATGTACTTGTAGGGTGGTTTATTGTGTATGAGAGCGTCAGATTGCCAGAATAGAAACAAATCCCTTGTTTTATCTGTCACACAAACCCAGAAAAGAGAACACTATTTCCAGGCTGCTCAACAATTTGCCTCAATCCTGAACTGACGGGTTAGCTCTGTGGATGAAGTAATAATTTACTGTCAGTGTCCATTCAGTTCATTATGACCGCCAGACTGTGTGCCCGCTTCAAAAATTATGTTTGTGGTGCAAAGGAACAGGCTGAATTCCACATCAGTTTGCGTATCATTAAGCAATTTATAGCAACTGCAAACTGAAACCCCAAGCCCACAAGAAATTTAGCAACACCTTAATTTGTAAGCACTTAGCACAACTGAAGGCAGGAATACAGGGTTCATGAACAAGGAACCCTTAAAAGATTTATTCTCTTATTATCCCATGTATTGTAAGGGTAATTTGCATTTTAAGGCATTCAGTCTTTTTAATAATTACTGAGCTATTAAACAGGTATTGATTCTTACCTGACAAATAATATTTTTGATGTTATTCCAAAAAGCTGATTTAAAACAAGCTGTACCTCAATCGAGCCAATCCATTGCCGTGACCCAACAAATGCCGCAGGCTTGTCTCCAGCATCGACCAGTGCCTTTGCAACATCATGATGAAGAAAAACAAATGTCAACAACATACAGTAGGCAATTCCACCACTTTTTGTGAACAAAGTTGGTTTATATATATATATATACACACACACACACACACATATGAACGTGTTTTGAACCTAGCTGGTCAAAAGCAGACAAATGGATGGTGAATTCATTCACTGTGGTTCTGTTTTGGAAATGTGACCTGAACGCTATTACAGAACAGTGCCTATAAGCACAGAATATAACCCCAGCTCCGCAGGCAGACTCCAAGCCGGGACACTGAGCACTGAGCTGTCTAATAATGCAGTGCATCATTTGTACTGCAGAAACCAGTTCACAGACTGAAGTACCTGGGTTCCCATTCAAAGCGTCTCAGAAAAGGATCCATAAAATAGTGCCCTGAGGAAGAGGCCACCGAAGGTTGTGGTTTATTTTAAACTATTCTCCATTCTAAGGTTATGTTACATGCAGCACTTATGAGGGGCCTTTTCCGCTCAGGATACAAAGCCCACAAAGTCTCCTGAAGGCTACTGCCCTCTTCTAGATTCTAAAAATACTACAGGAGTGCATGGACTTCAGTTGCTTTTAGGTTTAGGTGTGGACCGAAAAATGTTCAGGAAATGCAGTTTTAACTTTAGTGCTCACATCCCTGTTAAGTATGATGAAAGTAGTTTTATGGACTGAATCAAACTTTGCTAAAAATGTTCAATAAATAAATAAATGTAAACGCAAAGAACTATTTTTAGAACACTGAAGATAATTGCAGTATTTCTTGCTAGGCATACAATATTAGCTACCCAAGCCTACAGTTTTCTTCAGTGTGTTAACAGAAACGAACATATTTGGGTACACATTCGAATTCACAACAGAAAAAGAAGTGAAGTAGAGTTCAAAAAACTGGAAAAGCCCACTACTCTCAAAGGCCAAGCTGCAAAAGAAAGCAGTAAATCAATGCATAGCATCTGGGGACTAATCCAGCTGTCACTGAAGACAAAAGTCAGTTTTAAAACTGATTTTAAATATGACACATTGGCTTCTTTGTTTTCTTTCATTTGGCAAAAACAGTGAAAATGTCATAATCTGAGTTTCTAATAGAACGTTAATCCAAGGAAATACTTAGAAGACTATTTTAATGAGTCTTATTTGTACAGATAATGTCAAACACTGATAAACATTTGGAGACAGATCTCCTCTAATAAAGCTTGTTAAAAATAGTAATTCAGAACTACTATAGTTCAATTTAAGAGATAAATTAAAAATATCACACAAATCTGAAGTCTAAAATATATGAATTTGGTATTTTAAAAATAATCTATACAAACTTTTCTAGACAAATATGCATAAAATAATTAATCTGCCTAAATGTTCTGTACCTGTTGAATTTCCTTGTGCGTTGGTATAGGCGTATCAATGTAACCTTGGTGCTTGAACCAAGAACAGATTGTCTGCAAAGACCGATAGGCACAGCCCCAACCACTGTCATCAAACCGATCCTGCATATAGTGGTGATAACTGTATACACCATGTACTAAATAAACCTGCAGAGAAAGAGATAATACAAATGAATCTGATCACACTTGCATCAATTTTCAGAGAAGTCATATGGACTTGTCACCGGCACTGTAAAAGCTTTCAGCTGGGGACTGCAAATCTTTGGAAGAACTGAAGGGTTGTTATTCACACATGATTACTCCTCCTTTTTTTGTCTCCTAAACATCTCCATTCATAGTTTTAGTTTCTTGCTGGGTTCTGAGAAACTTCCAAAACACATGCTAAAAATGGGTACATCCTTTTCCAAGAAAATGCAATTTCTTTGGGACAAATATAGCTAAAGCAATGCCATTTTGGGCAGAGAAGCCCTTTTGCTTAAAAGGCCAAGTCAGTTACTTCACTTTCTTGTGTATACAATATCGACTATCTAAATTACTTCTTTTAACAGCAAGTCTCAAGTAAAATTGAAAGTATTCTTACAAATGTTTCAGTTTAAACTTACCATACCAGACTCCGTACCAGGTGAATTAAGATGTAAATGTGGATTTCTGAGATACCCATCTTTATATGGTTCATCTGGAAAATGGTAAGCATTCGCTCTCTTGAAATATGGTCTGTCACAAGGCAGATTGAATAACCCGTGCAATTCCTACATGCAAGTTAGAATAAAAATAAAGAGCACAATTCAAATTTTGAATTAAAAGAAAAATCACATTGTAAGTAACAATAAAGACAAACAATTTTAACAGCATAGTTTAGCAAATTAATATATTAAAATCTGCTTAATTAAATATTCAGCATGTATGTTTACTACTAGATCTCACCTCTCAAAGGAATTGAGAGGCTTACCTCCTATCTAAAGGGCCTACTATTTTATGGAGTCCTGTTACATAGTGCCTGCCGCTGGAGCCCCACTGAAGATATCACGAGTGACAGGTGTCTTATTAAAGTATGACAAAATACACCATAATAGAAAAGGATTACAGTTTTATCTATGTAGTAGTATAGATACACGCACTCTGAATTATAATCTTAACTGATATTGAAGACAAATACCACGTACTGAGACAAAGTAAAGATACTGAACTTATGGTTTAAGCAGATTCAGTCTATTTTTAAATCTCAAGCACTGTTTACAACACAGCAGCCACATTTAAAGACAGTATGCATCTTTATTTCACAGAGCTTAAGAGTGAAAGGAATGATGAGATCATCTAGGATAACGTGTGTAACACAGGTAATACATTTTATGCAGATGACCCAATACTGAACCCCACTACATTAACTACAGTAACACTTAGCAATCAGCGGATAAAAGCGAACAGAAGACAGAGAGCAGGAAAGACTTAATGTGCCATAAATGCCCGAGGCCTCTGCAAATGCAAGGGATAGATGAGTCTTTATACACCTAGCAATGCTTCACACGGAAGAAGAAAATGAAAAATCCCCATGGCTTCTACACCTCTAAGGCAGCAGCAGATTCTTTCCCCACAGTCAGTACGTGTAACTGTGTGGCCTGAACTGGTATCCGCCAGGTACACATCTCATTCTGAAAGGACTGCCACATCAGAACATTTTTCCGCCTCATCCACATTCCTTTTTCTAGATGTGCCAATCCAGAAGGTAAAAAAGAAACACACACAAGCTAGCTTAAGGCTGTTCAGCTGTGAGCCACAAAAAGCAGCTCCCCCAAACAAACAAACAACCCAACACCGCACAATCCCAAGAAAGAAACCAAAACAAACAAAAAAAAAACCCAACCCTAACACTTTCAGGACACGTGTTGAAGCCTGAAAGTAATAAACACACTACAAGTAATCTGATATTCTACCATGCAAGTGGAGAAAAGTCAAAGAATCCAGTACCAGAAGTATAATTTAGATAAAACCTATCTAAAACAAATCCTATGTAGTTTCAAAGTTTGTATTGTTCCCTTACAAAAATGAGACCTGACACATTTTATAAAATAACTTCTCATAAATCAGGCTTCCACATTCAGTATACTGCTTCAGTTATAATAAAAATAAATTAAAAAAATAGCAGTATCTGTTGGTATTTATTCTACATTGGCTAAATGAAAAGCTTTACCTCTGCTTCAGTTACAATAATATTAAAAAAAACCAAACCCAGTTTCTGTTAGTATTTGTTGGCTTTACCTTTCTGTAACTTTCCAGTTGATCATCCGAAATACCTGTAGGATACGAGATTGTTACAAGGTGATCTTTTCCTGGTAACATGAAATGAAATTGTTCTGGTACCACAATTGATGTTCCCTTCATATATTTCATGATACATCTTTCCATGTCAGTTAATTGCCTGTGAATTGCTTTCACTAGGAGATTTTGTACCCTGCAAAGTATAAGGGAGAATATTCAAGAAGTAGAACAGTGATGGCGGATCATTTTCTCTCATAGCTCTGATAGTTATACATTACTTATATGCATATTTGCACCTGGTCTGATGAACTTACTACTTCCATGCTTCCGCTCCCACAAAGACAGAACCTCACCGTGCTTTACTCAAAGCATGCCTACACACAGAAACTACTCCCTAGTGATCCACCCCTCCAAAGTGCAGGTACCCTGGTCTCGTATCAGAAACACGACCAGAAACACAAGCGTTTGCTGAAATAAAAGTTACATATATGACTATATGGGGTTTTTTTTGCATTTTATCCACCCCACCCCATTTAACACCCTTCAGAGTCAAATCATATGTAAAAAGTGCAAAGAAAAAATACAGAGGAAGACTCTAATGTTTTCCAGCTTCACCTACCCAGCTACAGCCCCTAACATAGTACTGAGATTACAAAGACTCATCAAATGCACTCCCAACTCTCACTCTTTTATACACACTCATGCACTTACAAGAATCTTTAGAACATTTTCCTGACTTTCTCAATTCCTTGCTAAGCAACGGTTACGAGTTATGAAATCTATCAGACATTGATAAACTGAATTTTTTGTAGATAGCAAAAAGACTGTCTCAAGACTATTAAAGCTAACAACTGTCTATAGAAGCTTTAATTATTTATACAGTTAAAATTCCAGTACAAAAATACTATATACTACTTCATTAAACTGATTAATGATATGATAGCTTTACTTCATTATTTCAAGACAAAGCAGAAATGAAGCTGAAAAAGTACAAGTTCAGGATAACACTTACTTTCCCCATGTTTCTTCTGGAGAAACAGATACAACAATATCAACTGGTAACGTCATATTAACGTAGTGGTGTTCCTTATTTTCCCTTTCAATGACTGGAGCCAAAGCAGCTAACGAAGATGTCATTTCCAACATGAGGTCTATATTGACTATCTGCTGCTGCAGAGAATAAAAGACACCAATAGTACCTCTCCAACAACACATGCACCAAGAAGGCAAAAGTAAGATTGTAGATATTTGGTATCAAACTCAGTAATGAAATAACTGGGTTAAAAAAAAAAAAGCTAGTAATGTTTAAGGCAAACTCCTACGTGCCGATCTACTGTAGATGGATCTCTGCATTCATGCTGAGTCTCAATGACTTTAAAAGGATTCTCTTAAGTCACGTCAATGTCTATTTGTGTACAGAAAAGCCTACGGAGGGCAGGTTTAAAAGTGTTTAAATGATAGGTTGTCTGATATAATTTATTAGTGTGGCGAGACACTTACCGTATCTTGTAACTTTTTATCCTTTTTTTTGCCAAGCTTTCGTTTGGTCTCATCATCTTGATCAAATCTGAAGTATCAACAGAAATAAATTTCTATAATATGAAATTAATCTATTAAAAAAATTATATATTTTTAAATATACTCACTGTATGAATCGTCTTATCTCCTTACAAGCAGAATCATCAGTCAGCTCTGGAACGGTGTTCATACCATTGTTAGGCCACACATAGACTGAACTGTGGCAAATTCTTAATACAAGAACATCTGAGGACAGTTTGTTTGCAAGATCACTGAAAACATATCCTAAAGCCTTTTTTGTTGATGCCTCTGAAACACAATAAGGATACAATTAGCCTAGAAAATTCCCTCACTTTTGTTATAGCTGCTGGGCATACATTTTTAAAAAAGATATGTTTTGACTTGGAGTAAAAACATAAGTGCTGCTATGATCAGAAAAATGGCTATGTAAACAAGAACTGAGATAAGATTTCACTTAGCAGGTCTGTTTCAAACAAACATTCACACTCATACGTGCCTGAACAGAAGTGTACTGTTTCTCTCAGATGCTGTCAAATATGAAGAGCTGAATGAATTACAGAAGAATAACCTACACCGTAGTCGATTCTCACATCAATAACTCTTAACCAAGCCTGCAGTTACAAACTTCTACACATGGTTATATTTAGTCTTTGGAGTAAATACTGGAAAGGTTCCATCTGAGTCACGTGTTTCTGACTTCATATCATTATCCAGAAATACAAACCAAAAACATACTAAATTTTTGGAAAAGCAGGGCCTACACTCCAGCTGCAGACCAAATTTTGGCCAACGTACACCTGCAACTGTAAGCCACACCCTGGTCAGCCTGAATCTTTATTACTGGTATAGACATATGTCTTTCAGAGCTTGACTTGACTTTTTAAGTTTCACCTACTCCTTACAACCTGAACCAATACTGGATATGACGGTGCAACTTTTGCACATTACCAGCATTGTTTTCCTCGCTGAGGAGATTAACAACCATTACTTAGAATGCAACAAGCTATACAAAGCCTAACAAGCTATCAAAGACTACGCTGAATTTTATTTCTTTAACACATTAACTTAGATTTGGCCACTATTAGTTGACTTTTGCACTAGAAGTCCATAAAGACTACAGTATTAGAAAAATCGAACAAACCCCAACATATTTAGCTAAATCTCCTCCAAAAGAAAAACCTCACTGCCTTCAAAGGAGTGGTGTGCCATATTCACATACTAATTATTTCTCTGTAGAATATTATGCTGCACTTGGACAATCTCAGTATTAACCACAGCGAAGCAGAGTGAAATTCACTACGCTGTAAACCAAGTCAAATAAATAGCCTTCCTCCGAGGATGCAATTCACAAAAAGTCGCTATGCGTTAGGCCAACCTATTCAATACTTTTGTTCCACATCATGAACTGAAATGAGCCAAAGTTCCTTTTCAAGGTTCACTAGCACTGAATTCAAAGTTTCTAGTAAAGACATGTCCTTTTAAAATGCAGAATTAGCTACAGCTGAGCTAAAGACACCCTCCTTCCGCACTCCACCCTGCAATAGCTCAATGGCCACTGAGAGCCTTGAGTAGACTTTCTGAAGTGAATTTCACATTATTGTAAGAACGCGGGACTAGAGGAGCCTCTCAACACCATACGGTCTAGTCCCTTGTTATCACATGGAATTGCAGTAGCCAATCCCGCCTAAATTCAGTAGAGTAACTAGTTAGCTTGTTCATCTTCTCTATTGCTCTAGAAAGCTCAGACCACAATCTCAAAACTGTATTATTAATATAATCCTGTTATAACCAAATTCATTGTCATTAAGTTATTCTCTGTTTGCTTAGAATTTCAGGGTCAACTTTGGGATCAACCTGAAAAGTGATCCCAATACCATATCCATAAGCAGGAAAAATATGTAAATAAAATGACCTAAAGATGGCAATTTAAACTTTACTTCAAATTAAAATAAAAAATATACAGTGGAAAAAGACTGTCAGAAAATTAACGGAGATAGAGAATAACATTTTTTTGACATAATCTTTAGGGGTTTGGGAAGAAGCACTTAATGTGGTGAAATGCCATGAAAATAAACATCATAGCTAGTTAATTAACATTTATATAAATAACCTTTTATTAAGAAATCTATTACAGTCTTACTAGACACACCATCAGTAGTTGCTAGCTGAAATGCAAGATCCAAGCCTCCTCTTATTCTAAAGAGTATGTCCATAGCTTCTAGAATTACCTAAGGACAAAAAAGAAGCAATGAAAATGAACAGTTGTTTCAACATGCTTTCTCTCAAGTTACAATTGACTGTTATTATGCCACAGTGTGGGAGCGCACCGGTAATTACTGCAGCTGCTCGGGGTACAAGAGGCCAGTGAATAAACAGGGAACTGAGCAGCACAGCAGCACATAGTTGCCGGAGCCAGTACCTCAATTACATGGGTGCTGCTACAAACACAGTCCTTAAAACACATTTCCTACCTAAACATGAAAGTCTTAATTCTACACTTTTACCATTTAGAAATATTTTGGGTAAAATGTCATTGTTTCTCATTGTTTCAATCCAAACGTCATGTTTCCCATCTTATGGGTCTTCTTCCAGTTCAAGTAAACCAAGAACTGCTCTGAGCGTTAGAGCAGAAAGGTAATTAAGCACATCTGTAAGCGTGCGTTCACCCTGGTTAGGAAACCACAGCTTCAGGGAAAGAAAAAAAAAAACCACGGGGACACACACACACACACACACACAAAAAAAACCCCTCTAGAACCCAGGCTGAGTTTCACTTTTGACAGAGGAGCTGCTTATGCTAGCACAGAGACAACCCAGTTGTTTCTTTCCCCTTCCGAAGTCCCTGCTCTGTGTCCCCACAACTGCTCATTGCAGACGTTTTAACATGAACTTCAGAGAACTCATCCAGATGGAAAACCACCCTTTTATTGAGAGAAGGTTTTTTCAGCCAGATCAATTCCCAGGCAAGTTCAACATACTGCTACAAAACCAGTTGTGCCAGTACAGAGAGGAACAAAAGGAAACAGTACAGAAGAGCGTGGGTATTGCTCAATCCAACAGTCCACAAAAAGAAATGCTTCACAGCCTTAAGTGCTCTAAAAAAACCACCAAACACCTGTAAGAATAATTACACTGAGACCCTTCGGAAAGACTCATCACATAACTGTTTGCTTACAAAGTATGGGAAACTTCCAGCTGCAATGCTATCATTATTAATGAAATAAAAGAATTGAAACATAGGACTAATTTTCTTTCCATTAAAAGTATTCTAAGCAGAGATATATAAAAAGATATGCATGCCTGAAAATATAAGCATCTACACTTTTAGCTTTGGGCAAAGGATTTTCAGGTTTCCGTGATTCTGGAGTGCCAAAGTTTACTCCAAGAAACAAAAAAGGCAAGATTGCAGTGTCTAACATCTTGGTTTCTGAAGCATAACCCTGAACTATTTTGGATAACACAGTTATCTACATTAAAAAGGTCTTGGACTGTGGGATCCACAAGTGCCAGCATGTGAAAAAAAGTTTGCCTGGGTTGATGTGAAAGATATTTTTTATTTGAATTATTACAACGCAAGAATAAGGTTTACAAATGAAAAGCAGAGCTCTGCGAAAGGAGTAAGAGGGGATTTAGCCTTTTGATAGCGGCTCATCGTGGATGATGATGTTTTCCGACAAATCCCTGGCAGAAGCCACGCAGGCTGAGACCCCCAAGGGCGACAGGGAAAGGCTGCTGCGAGGGGCGGATGAAGGGGGCAGCTCGGGAGGCGCCACTGCCCCGCCCGACACAACCTGGGCCCTGCAGAAGAAAGGGCCTCGCACCCTGAGCTGCCCAAGGGGCCTCGACACCTGCCCCCGAGGCGCCCAGAGGGGCTGGAGGCCCAAACGCCGCCGCGGAGCACCCACCCGGCAGCGGGCAGGCGGGCACTAGCCCGCCCCGCTCGCCACAGGACCGGGCAGCGCCACAGCCCGCTCCCCCGCGGCCGTTTCGGGTGGTGGTGTGGGAACGGCCGGGGGGGGCCTCTAGGGCGAGCCCCCGGCCCCGCTGCTAGCCCAGCCCGAGCGGGAGCCCTCCCCTCCCCTCCCCTCCCCGCTGAGGACGGACCCCCGTCGCCGCGAGGCGCCGCCGCGGTCCCGCCACCCGCGGGGCCCCCGGGGGAGGGGCGGACTCACCACGTCCGTCAGCGCCGCCGCAGGGGCCGAGCCCGGCCGCATCCTCCCCGCGCACGCGCGCTCCCGCCCGGGGGGAGGCGCCGCGCGAGCTGGAGAGGTGTGGGGGGGTTCCCCCCCCCCGGCAGAAACGGTCGGCGGGAGCCACGTGACGGCTGGTACCCCTCCGCCCCCGCACGGCGGTGCTGCGCAGCCGCGATCGCCTTGGGCCGTACCAATGCAGGGAGCCGGGGTGGGGGGACGGGGAACAGGCGAGACTTCCCCTCTCTGCCTGTTGGACTTTCCCGCCTCCTAGGCAACCGGCGCCAACAGAGGGCGGGCGGCGGCCCCGGGCGCTCCCCACCGCCGCACCGCCTCTCGCTCCCGTCGGCGGCGGTCTCATGCGAGTGAGGTGCCGGCTCCGGCAAGTAGGTGCCGCGGTGCCGCTCGGTTCCCTCTTGATTCATCGGCCTTCCATACCCTGCGGTGCTGCCCCGCTTATCGGTGGGCCGGCGCATTGCGGTGTGGTGCGTAGAGTCGAGCTTTCTTTACCTTGGGCAACCGACCATAGCTGTACTTAATCCAGTTTATGTGGTATCAGCGCTCTGTGGCAAAATACTGGTATTTTCTTACCTTTCCTACAAATTCCTTAGGAGACGCTCCAGAATCGTGCTTGCCCGCCTGCTGCCTCGCAATACTGCTACTTCAAGGCCAGGCTCGTCCACCTTGTTACATCTCAGTCGCATCGGACTGCTGAGGTCCAAAAATCCTTCCCGTTAATCCCTTGATCTTTGCTTTACACTGTAGAATTTAATTCCAGGTCTATTTGTTTTCGATAAATTACTCCTATCCTCCTCATCAATAATGCCAACTAGCTTCGTAACAGCGGACCTTAAGTTTGTTTCCAAGGGTCAGTTTTCTGTCATCTCTTCTTTCAGTGCTATTTGTTGTCGCCTGCCCTTTGGTTCCTTATCCAACGTCTAGATCTACCAATAATCAAAGAACAGTACTGAGTTTACCTGATGAAGCGATGGTGCATTTTACACCGCCTGAACCTCCACACGTTGCAAAAAAAAAAATTGCTTCAAACTTCTTAAAACTTCTGCACACTGTCCATCCTGTGTGCTGAGCATAAGCAAAATGTGGCTAGCCCTTCCATCGTACACAGTGTTCCAGCATATTATTTTTTATAATAAAATATATAAAATCTATATTATTATATAGATTTCCACTGCTGTGCTGCTGCTGCTTTTCTACTCTGCACCTGCCTGCCAGATACAGCTAATGTGTGATATTAATCTCTCAGAGTTTGCTGCTGCCTGAGTTATTTTCACTCCTATCTCCCATCTTGCCTTTGCCCCCATAGTTAATACCAACATGGGACTTGATCTACATTGTCTTTAATCTGTATTCCACCCTAATGTCTTAACTTCCCTGCTCTCTTTTGAGCTGTATGGACACACATACTTCAGCTATTTGTTTGCATATCCTTGATTTTTTGGATAAATCTTATATTTCATGACTTTCAAGAAATAGCTTTCCTAACATATTAACCAATTTCTTCTACGTTAATTTCCATTCCTGGTGAATTTACCATATATTGTTATCTTCCTCCTCAAGGCAGTTCTTCCTCTGGCTGATTCTGATTCCCATCTCTACTAGTTTTCACTCTGGGAATCAGATCCCTGGTAATCCTAGTGCTACGCCCGCTCTCTGTTCAAGCCCTTGAGTTCCTTACACTTGTTGACTAGGCATTTTCCTTAGTTCTGTCAGGCTCCAATGAGGGTCGTGAGGAGGAAAAACTGACATTTACTGTAAATCATTTGCATTAAAACCAAGAAGAAATTGGATATATTTACCATGACCAGGTCCTGGATTAGTTAGAGGGCTTCCAAAATTCCACTTTTATGTTTTACCCCAGATCTGTTCATACACTGACCTTCTATACCATTATTAGAAAGTGACTGAAAACCATTGCTAGAGATAACCCATAAGATGGAGAAGGAGGCTGCTCGGCGTGTTTTATTACTAGCTGTTAATGCCAACAAAACCTCTCATCTTAGTACTCTGAAGATACCTGTTACAAATTTTGACCCAAACTATGTAAACTCAGTAAGTAAGAGTTGCACCAGTTGTATTACAAATGCATTTGATCTTCTCTCTCCGCTCATGTTTTGAATTTAACAGAGGAGATATAATGATGTCTAAATCCCAGATAGTCCATTTGTCCTATAAGCACCAAAGCTGTCAATCATATTGTAGATAACTTTCTTCAGATGACATTTATTGCTAATATTTTTAACCAAAACCTCTTGCATTTTACTGAAATAAACTTTTTGTTTACAGGTGTGGACTGCTTATAGACTTTTGCAGTAGAACAAATAAACAAGGATACTTCAACCCTTTTAGTGCAGTGCACTGTCACACAGATCCAGCCATGCCTGCGGAAGGGAAAAGTGATATGGACAGGATTGGCCTCTTCAGTGAAATGGGTTATGTTACCATTGGAGATAAATATGTATCACATTATATGCGTAAGTACATTTAATTTTAATCACTATTTAGTGATAGGGACCACCTCTAGTATCCATCTACTTTCAGAATCACTATTTTCTAATGTTTGGGGTTTTTTTTTGTTAGAGGGAACTGCTTTTTCACGCATATTCTTTGCTCAGGTCTGTATTATTAAGAGAAAGGCTTGATATGTTGGAACAAATATATTGAAGAAAGGAAAAATCCGGTAAAACTGAAAAATATGGATGTATAATAGACTGATAAAATCTTTTCGTGTATACATTTCTTTTTAATATTAATTATCTGCAAGTTACCAGTAGTTTCCTGCTTTTGTGAAAAACAGTAGTGTTTTTTGTGTGCTCTTTCAGCAGGTTTTATGATATTGACAGTTACATTGTCATTATTTTTAAATGTTTTTTTCTGTTCTGATCTGACTCATGTGCGTGAGATTCTCCATCCTGTCTTTTTAAAGAATATTCTCCTTTTCTTGTTGTTTAATGGGAATACTCATTGAGAAAGGTAATTTTTGTAATTAGTAAGGTTACAGAGGTTAACCCTCAGTAGCTGCTTTGAAATAATCATGCAGAAAAATCCTGGCTTCTCAATACAGACATTTTTGCTGTGGTGTTGTGTCAGTGATGAACATGTCCACCAGAACCTTGGCTGATATACTTCTACCACACTGAGCTGCCGGGGATTCAAAACCCAACTGAAGGCATTTAAGCTATTCTACCTGGTCTGTAATCAGTGGGAGAGAGAGATGCTCCTCTGAAGTATTACTCATAGTATATAAATAGGCATCAGCTCTAGCTCTGAACTGTACCCTGGAGTACAGGGTACAGTACTCTCTCTACATTGCCTGTAAAGCAAGTGCAGGGGTTAGAAAACTAAAACTAGGTGCTGTGAATACCTTCTCATAGCGTTGTCTTTCAGACACAACCATTTACATGCATGATTTAGAAGTTAAATGCTCTGTAGTACATTCTTTGAGCCACCCAGATCCAGACCTTAGTTTTTTAATGTAGGCTAAGAGAAGCACTAACATCGAACAGTTATTTACAGTGCTTACTTTTTTAAAGGCCCTTTTAACGAAGCTGCGAGCAAGAACAGACAGATGTTACCTGGGGGGACCAAAACATTGTCAGCTCTGCAGGCAGGTTATTTTGAGCCTCAGTTTGTGAGGATTTTCGATGGTGAAGCCTACTCAAACCCTGTTCAGCTAAGGAGACGCTATAGATTGGCAGAATCAAAGAAAAATTTGGGCAAAGCTTTCCTTCCCAGTAATGGAGACAAATTGCCGTAAGTGTTGTGAAAATATTTTAAATTGAACTTTTTTCTTTTCTGTATGCTAAAGATGATTTTCACAGATTATTTCTTACAAAACCTGTAATGAGAATACAATATTGTTGTTTTATACAATGTAGTGTTAGCCAGTACTGAGCAAAGAATTTTGAGCAGCCACACAGGGAAGGCTGAACACAGGTAGAAATCAGGTCGTGATGCTTGCTCTTAACTGCTTTTTTTGCTGTAAACAGTTTTCTTACCCTTTAGCTTTTTATTTTCGATGAAAATGAAGATGGCCATGGGGAAAAGGGTGTGGATAATTAACAAATGAATATTTCATTTTAATTTAGGAGGAAATCTGTTGGAACTTGTCAGATACAATATCTTCTACCTCCTATTTCTGAGCATCCCAAAATAAAGATGGCATATATATTGCATAAACAGTAGGAAAAGGGGCCGTTATCCAGGTGCAACTTTTTTCTCTCAGCGAATCCATATCCATTATCTTTCTGCTAGAAAAAATACCAATTATCCGATAGGATCGTCAGATGATGTTACAGAGCTAAGGAATATATGCAGAATATTAAAATAAATGCATCTTTGCTATTTGCACAACATTAATTGCATGACAAAATGACACCAATGCTATTGGTGTCATGTAACTATTATTATTCACGTGCAAAAAACAGAGCCTGGTTCCTCATTTATAACTATACAATCTTGTATTGTTCTTGTTGCTGCAGTAATAGACAGGAGGATTCAGTCTGTGTACAGGCCCTAGTTCTTACAGTCTCATGGTTATATGAGACTGTATGACTATATAGTCGTATCTTTCTGCAGCTTTGCTTTTGGAAAGTTTGGAGAGTAACCTCTTGTTTGTTTTATATATATATATTTTAGGATGCAAGGATTAGCTATGTTCTGTTGTATGTTACAGCAACATCTTAGCTTTTAACAGGAATGTAAGACATGGTGTGTAGGCTTTCTGTTGGATATATGTTTGCAATTTCTGATGGGACAGACAACGTGTGAGCCCTGTGTTCAAAACTTTCCTTCAACTACAACTTGACTTCATAGCAACCAAATTATTTATAAGGGTTTAACTGTTAGAAACACCTAGGCACTGATTTCAAATCTATGTCAGTCAATGAGAGTCCTGTTCACTTACTTTCTGGGTTCTGAGTCCCACAGTGGGAGTCTTGCTTACAACAAAGACCTGCTAATGTGCCCTCTTCCATGTACTGTCTCCACAAATGCGCTTGTTGCCTGTGGGTGCAGCGGCTCATGCTCTTACTCTTGTTGTAAGACTTTTGAATTCTTCTAGACATGAAGTTTAGGACAGGTTCTTTATTGTCTTTATCGTCCCCTAAATCAGTACTGGCAGAGTAGTACAAAGCAGAGGCTGGGAAAGTGGCTAGGTTGTCTTTTAGTGGAATCCTGAAGCAATTATGGAGAGCTATTATACATTTCTTATATCCAAAACTGACTCCCATCCTAACTAAGGAACTAGTGCGGAGCTCTGTTGCTGTTCATTGAGTTGTTATTCTTGGCTGCCTGAATGATAAGCAGCTCTTGGGAATCTTTCCTTTACATTGGAGCCACATGTATTGTTGGCTGCAAAGGGAAGGGTTGCAAAGATGTCATATTCTGAAGATGTGACTGAAGCCTGGGCCTTTCTTTTCTTCATATGTCTGTTCTCTGTTATTTTGTTACTGGCATATAAAAAGCCTACGCACAGAAGTGACATTTAAAGAATATGAAATAAAGCACTTAAGAGCTAGGAAACACCAAGATAAAGGTTGTCTGTGCACTGTCAGTTTGCCCACTTTTTTCTATATATGGATTTATGAAGTCCCTAAATAAAGGGAGGGTAATGAACAGGCAGGTTAGCGTTCTGTGCAAAGATGACAAATGTTATCTTGGCATCCTAATCTTGTCAGTATTCATTAATGGCCCTTTTAAGTAGGAACTCATTGAGACACTTTACTCTCTCCCCACAATAATTGCAGACAGTACAGGCAAAGCAGATTACCTTGGCTATCTGGAGTAGTTGACAGATCTCATACAGTAGCCCCTCTTTATTTTTTGGTGTTCTGTTTTGGGTTTTTGGTGTGTGGGGACAGAGGGTTGGTTGGTTGGGGTTTTTTTTGACCACTGTAGCTGCAGCTTAGTGGACCAAATTGCCATTCAGCTATTTCATTAGTTTGTCTCGGTCCTTTTCTCCTTTAGTGGCTGTACGATCATGTACTTTGAGAGCATGTCATACACTTGTCAGCACATACTGATTTTCAAGGTGGTCTTTAAAAAACAGTCTTTGTGAATTCCCGCAGCTTTGTAGGCAGAGGTATTTCTCTTAAATGAGCTGTGCCTCCTTTTACTTTCCTTCTGTGCAAGACAGAAAGTTAGCTAGACCTAACATCTCCCAGAAAAAAACCCTTTCAGAGAGGTGCCCCATGTTGCCTGCCACTTCATTATCATACCAACACTAACTTACTGTTCTCTGTAAACTTGCGTGAAAGACTGTCCTCTTGTCATCAAGCATCAAGTCTGTTTAACCTGTTTAACCTATTCCTCTGGGTCTCTCTTTGTGAATCTGTCGCTACCAGTGTTACCTTGTTGGCGCAAAATTAAAAGAACCTCTAATAAGCATATTTATATTATTAAGATACCTTAAAACTTCATCTCTGCCGCCACCTTGTTTCTTTTTTGTCCATAACACTGTGCACGGAATTGCTGTAGTAGTAGATCCATGGACAGTGGATCTGATCTGGTTTTATAATTAACTCGAGATGTATATATTGTTTGGGTTTTCTACTTACTGTCATTTTAGCACACTAGATATGGAAAGCCTGAAATACTTGCAAAACATTAATTAGTGTGTTCATTTGCTATTTTTAGATGTGGACTTGGCAGCTATTATGGAACCATAGGAGGTTCGTATGCATACTTCAGTCCACAACTGAAAGCCAAAGAAAGATACATTCCTCCTGGAAAGAATTTTTATACTAATCCAGGAAAGAAAGGAACTGGATATGGGTAACTTCACAATATTGCTTCTTGCAGAGTATTTTATTAAATGTTTATTGAGTTTTGAACACCTAAGTAACTGATTTTGTTTTTACAGTTATGCAAACCTTACCATAGGTGAACAATATCCGCATGAACCTGACAGGTATGAAGAAGAAAGAATAAATGCAAAGGTAAAAATATTTGTCTTTATTATGTATTAGTGTTATGATTATTTATTACAATGTACATGAACTTTTTGTTCCCTGTGGTGTCTCCTTTAGCTTGAAATCACTAATGTTTACTTACAAAGTGGAGGAAGGAAAACAAATTAATGACTATCCTGTATAAAAGAGATTTTGGTATTGTTCATTTACTATTTTTTCTTTGAGACATCTGGCAGCATCCCACACAAGTTCTACCATTCAGGATTTGACCTTATTTTTTTATTTGGAGACCTTAAGCCATAATGCAATAACGATCAAACAATGCCATTAGCAAGAACAATAATACTTCTATGTTGTTGTCACAAGAATGGGACCTCATTATCCTAGATGCTATATAAAAAAACCCTGTTCCTTTTTTCATATAAGTTCATAAATCTAAGAAAACTCGTAGATTTGCTTGCACTGATTTTAGTTATCCTGTATATTTTCATCATATGTAGTGAAAAATGGCAGCAGGAGGACATTTTTTGGTCTAGGGTAAGAACAAGGTTAGAAGAAACAATTCAGCTACCTGCAGTTGAGACAAATTCAGAGTCAAAACTAAGCATCCAGTGCAGAAAATGAGAAGAACAGAGAAAAGAGGGAGGCGGGATTGTTTCCACTGGATAGAAAAAAAGGAATTTGCTCTGAGACATTAGCATGAATTACCAGGTGATACTGTATTACTAATGGTACATTTTATGCTTGTCTTTTAATTGTTTGTAACGTTTTAACCTATTTTATTTTAAAATGGAATCTGGGAAGAATAGTCAACATTTCCTATGGTACAAAGAACCAATTCCTAGAGAAGCTCAGCTTAGTAAGGTGCTCAGAATCTGGGAAACGTAGTGGCCAGGGTTCACAAGTGTGAGCAGCTGGGATACATGCAGGCAGAATTTCCAAGCATGTATGTATGCATGTGCGCCCAAGATACAGGTGTACAATACTGTTAGACGCATCTTAAATGCACAGTGCTTTTCCTGACATTTTCCTACCATACTTTCATAGTGATTGTCATGCTTCCTGGTCACTGAATCTATGTTCCATTTTACATGGTGGCTATATAAAATACCTCGATCATCATCAAACAAGAGCAAAGAAAGTTAGAGCGAACATTCTCCAAGACTAAATTTAAATGCTTTCCATTTTTCTCTTAGAATAACATACAGTAAAAATCCTCAAGATTGTTTCTTTCAAAGTATTTCTTTTTCAGAAAGCGCAAGAGGAACATAAGCGGTTGGTTAAAGGAGGGCCTTTCAAGTTAAATCTATATCCCCAGGAGTATTTTGACATGAATCCCTATTTCAATGACAAACCTTTGCCACCTGTGAAGAAACCACCTCCAGAGAAGCCAATTGCACCACCTTTCAAACCAAGTTCTCCTGCTAAAAAGGTTAGTTTGTCTTATAGCTACTGGAGACAAAAATTATTCAGATATTTCCTGTTAAAAACTTTGCTTACAGTACATAAGATAGAAATAAATGTTTGGTTTTGCTATTGATTTCTTACTTTTCTTACAAAAGATATTATTCCATTTACTTTGTTTTCAGTGTACAAAGAAATTAAATCTTGTTTGACCCAACAACTGCTAACCAGTTTCGAGTAACCTAAAAAGTGTTTCTCTTTAAAATCTGTATAGTGCTGTTAACATACAGTTAGTTAATTGACTGCGTATGCCACGAAAAGATACAAAACAGAAGGTTATGCAATAAATGACAGTAAGACTAGATTACTGGAGCAAAATGAAATGCTGTCCTATTTTGGACTCTGTCAGTCACTCATATAATTTTTGAACCTGCTAATTACTCTCAGCCTATATAGACAAACATCTAAAAGATAATTCCTAGAAGTGTCATGGTAATGGATAGCTGGAAGGAGCAGAAAAACTCAGGTTAGTCCCTCTGCTCAGGGAAAGGCTGCAGAATAAACTCAGGAGTTATCTGTTGCTTGCCCATCAGCAGACAGAAATTTGGAATCCACTTTAGAATTTGCCAACTCTTCAGTAGTTAGGAGAAAAGGAGGAAAAGGATGGGAATAAATCTATGTGGAACGGCTTAGAGGGCATAAGAAATAGAGCCTGGAATTAGTATGAAGGATATATAGGAATATAGTTCATTGGTTCCAGTTGCTTAGTGTCATTATTTCTTAAAATCAAAATGGATATTTTTCCATTCCATGAAGCATTCCATCTTGATTTTTTTTTTAGATGAGATACTAAATTTATGCCATTCACCTTAGGCTAAACCTTAATTTCACTTTGAAAGGGGTTTAAGATGCATAGTATCTCTCTCTTAAATGACTCACCTAATACAGTAACAATCCTTAATCTGTCACTTTTCAGCTCTTCATTTTGGAGTTCCATTGTCAGTCATTTAATACTGTGCTCTGCTAACCACTAATTTCCTACTATTATGTCCTCCACCCTTATTTGACTGAGATTGATTCATCTGAGGAAGATGATGATAGTAAGGAAAATGTAACTATTCAGAAAGAGACAGCAAAAATGCTTACACACGAATAGTTGTGTTGGGCGTTTGGCCTCATATATGAGGCAGATGAGATCTTTCAGAATGGAAATCTGTTCAGAAAAGTTAGCTGCTAGAAAGTCAGCACCTCGTCTGGCTGACAATGCTGGTGATCCTGCTCCAGGCTCCCCATCCTTCACACCGTATATGCTTTCCCCTTATATTTGAATTGTGTGTAGTTCCCAAGCTACTGCACACTTTCCCTCTCTGCTATATAAATTATTATGGGAAAAATTGCTTTATTGTTGATTGAATTGCTTACTGCTGCACTTTTCAGGAATGCAGCCTCAGCAGACTGTGGGGTTTAGCTGTACTAGGGGATTGCAAAGAATTAATCAGGTCTCTGCATCTTTTTTAACTAAAATTTGCCACTCTCGTAGTACTAGTGGATGTAACGTTTCAGGAAAAGCCAATGCTGTATTCAATCCTGTATGTCAGAAAGCATATTGATAATAATGCCCAAGCCCTGCTGTACATAACAATCCCTACACCAGTACTGGACATGGAGGTGTACTAGTAAACTAATAGTGACATAGGAATTCCCTTTTTTCTCTGCAACATAGCTCATTTTAGTGAGTTATGTTTTTACTTTTTCTGTCACATTTTTAAGATCCTTTCCTCAAAATCCAGATTTATGAAAGAACATTTAAAACTAAGAATTCATCAAAATAATGACTAAAATTTTCCTTAAAGTTTCCATTGCAAATTTAAGGAATATTTGTTTTTTGTTTTTTATATAATATGATGCAGTCTGCTATTCAGTATTCTTACTTACTTTTGCATGAAAAATATTTTAATTAACTCAATTATATTGTAGATTGGCACTTCGAGAAGTTCTTTTCTTTTCAGTCAGGGGGCATGAAAGGAGGCACATTTGATCCTTACCCAAGCCATTCCGCTGACCCTTATGTAATTAAAAAATCTAAGGCTGTCACAACTAATAAAGAACGACAGATTTTTCATCCTCCTCCTGGACCAAAAAGCAGACCTGTTACAAGCATAATAACTTTAAATGTCACAAGGTAAGCTCCTTTAATTTGAGTTCATGTTTCATGTATGCTGTCTACCAAAAGTCATTAGCACAGCTGTTTATTACTGTCTAAAATAATTGAATAAATGAAGGAACGAATTATTAACGGAAGGATAGGAAATGTATAAGGAACTTGGCTTTCAAGATTTATTCCTACTCTCTCCTGTAAATTCAGGTTACTTTATAAGGCTATACGTATCATAGAGACCTTCAAAATCATGCTATACTGATGTCACTGAAAAATTATTATTTTTTATTATTTTCTGACTTGATAAATGTAAAAAGACCAGGAACGTTCTTGTTAAAAACAAAATCTGGTTTTGTTTTCCCTTATGTTTATGGAATAAAATTGGCTCCCTCTGCTGGCAAACAAAATATTAGGTAGTCTAAGCCTGTGAAGCTTTTGAAACAATGGCACTCAAAGTGGATTCCTAACTATAAACATGTCACTGTGCACTGTTAGAAGAGATTTATAGTACACAGTGTATAGGTAGATAAGCACATAATTCTTTACTTTTTTATCTTACTAACCTATAACCCTTATATTTAAACAAATTTATTTTCTGGTTTTGGCTCTGTTGTAGTTCAAGCAGAAAATCAAGACTGTATTCTTTAGAGTTATTTAGAGAAATCACTTTCAAATACAGACTTCTAAGATTGCATGTAGAACAGTTAAGCATATTATTTTGCATACTCCATGAGTAACATGAAATATTTTAGAAACGATTAAAATTTGAACTCTTAGATGAATCTGCTTCACATTTGTGATTTGTCTTTTACATATCATATGTGAAGTCTGAGAAATACACCTCTCTTATTCACCCATTGCTGTTCTATTTACTTCATTTCACCACGTATTGGCATTTGCATAATCACTTTTTAAGTTGCAGGGATACTTTGAAGTTTTTATTTACACTGACAAGGCAGAACCAGAAGCTACATATTACTCCACATTGCTTTTCATTACTAATGGAAAGTAAGAAAGAACTGAAAGTAACTTTTTGGTACCCCAAAAAGCATGGTAACTACCAACACTGATGTAAGAAAGTACAACTTTCCATGTATGCACTGGTGTTTGTTAGTAAACTAGTAAAAGGGGAAAAGAATGGTATATTGGTCTGAGTAGCCTTCTTACAGTGTAATTGTTTGTATTACTGTTTTATCAACGGAATAAAAATTCCATTCCCAAATGAAATGTTTTTATCGGGGCAAAAAACCTAACTGTATGTGAAGAAGGTTTCAAAATTGAAAGGGAGGAACTGGTTGTGAAGTATCACTATGTGCTCACAGATATGGTGGACTCATAAAAAATATTTGTAAAGAGAAAAATTTCACATGTCCAACAGAAATTCCACAGAGAGAAATTAAAACTAGTATTTCAAATTCTCCACTGCTATTTCCCTCCTAAGAATTTTAAAGAATGTATTTATTCTTGGTTCATTATTCCTAGGTTTAATAGAATGAGAATTGTGAACTGCATTTATTATAAATATGAAGCTCATAGCTCATAGATTTTAAGAAATGTGGGAAGACATTTTTCAAATCATCTGCTTCCCCACTGAATTACAGTTCTTTATGTACTTTCCAATGGAAAGCTTATCTTCTGATATTTGGACCATAATCCTATAATTGGATTTGCTAATGTAGATTCTTGCTCTCACACAGAGCTCTGTTGAAATAAATTTGACTTCACGAGGATTCAAGTCATTAAATCTAATTACAGGACTGGGTGTACCACAGTTTTTCATTTTTACAAAAACTCTTGTAATTTGTACAGTGATATTCTACAAAAATCTAATAAGTTTCTCTTCATTTACATTTCAGATCATTAAATATAAAGAACTACAAGACTGCACAGCTTACATCTTACTAGATACAAAAGGTGAAATGAAGGGTACACTTTTTAGACTCTGTAAACTGTTAACAAAGCAAATAAAATGTGAAAAGTGGAATTCAAGTATATGGCAATCCAATCTATTATATTATTAAGAATGCAATTTTTTGTTTCTAAATATAAAGCTATAATAAATAATTTAAGATCATTTATTTATTAAATCCAAGGTTGTATTTTTATGTAATTTTTCATCTTATTGCTTAACTGGACTTCTGAAATGTACTTTTAGAAAACATACTTGCTAATGAGTAATTTGGGTTGCAAATTGACTATATATTGCAGTGGCAGAAAGTGCATATATTTTAAAGTGAGTATCAACGTATGTATTAACCAAGTTAGTCACACGTGGCCCACAGTGAAACTAAGGTCATTGTTTCCCTTTAGTAGAATTACAACTTGTACTTTATTTCAACTACAATTTTGTGTAAGAACTTGTCCTGGTTTCAGCAGGGATAGAGTTAATTTCCTTCCTAGTAGCTGGTACAGTGCTGTGTTTTGGATTTAGGATGAGAACAAAGTTGATAACACACCGATGTTTTAGTTGTTGCTAAGTAGTGCTTACACTAGTCAAGGACTTTTCAGCTTCCCATGCTCTACTGACTGAGAAGGCTGGAGGTGCACAAGAAGCTGGGAGGGGGCACAGCCAGGACAGCTGACCCCAACTGGCCAAAGGGACATTCCATACCATGTGACGTCATGCTCAGTATATAAAGCTGGGGGAAGAAGAAGGAAGGGGGGACGTTTGGAGTGATGGCGTTTGTCTTCCCAAGTAACCGTTACGCGTGATGGAGCCCTGCTTTCCTGGAGATGGCTGAACATCTGCCTGCCGATGGGAAGGAGTGAATGAATTCCTTGTTCTGCTTTGCTTGCATGCGTGGTTTTTGCTTTACCTATTAAACTGTCTTTATCTCAACCCACGAGTTTTTCTCACTTTTGCCCTTCTGATTCTCTCCCCCATCCCACCGGGAGGGGAGTGAGTGAGCAGCTGCGTGGTGCTCAGTTGCCTTCGACTCGAGTTCACACTGGAGTTCCAGCCTGTCCAGTACAGCAGCACAGAAACAGCAGCGATGCCCTGGCCATCTGCCAGCCCAGGCACATTGCCATTGCTGTTATCAAATGACTAGTGTAAACACTACCTAGCAACAACTAAAACATCGGTGCGTTATCAACATTGTTCTCATCCTAAATCCAAAACACAGCACTGTACCAGCTACTAGGAAGGAAATTAACTCCATCCCTGCTGAAACCAGGACAGTATCCACCCCTTATTCTATACCATCTACGTCATGCTCAAGTCCCATATTTTCCAGTGCAACCTCATTAACCAACCACCCCGCTTTCCATCCTTTGATATAACACACAGATATCATTCCCTTAGTCTATGGACCACCCTTGTGGAATGTCTGTAAAATGTCCAGAAATGTCCATGAAATATCCATTGAGTTCATTTAGTCCGTGACCTTGGGCTCCATCTGTGATGGTGGTCACCCAGGACAGGAGAGGTGGTGTGTTGCGTGGAGTTACTGGGTACCAAAGCCAGCTCAGGTCAGGTCACTGCTGTACGTGCACTGCTTCTTGTAAGGCTTGTCCTCCACTCGTTCGGGTGGTTCCTGCTACAGTAATTTCTGTAACATGCAACTCAAATCATGGGTTACAACAATTTAAAGGTATTTCCATTACAAGCTCCACCCCTGGTCCCTTTGGGCCAGGTTATAGGGTTTAACATTGCAATGAACTCCTCCCCTTGCTCCTAGCCTGGCTAGCAACAAGGGGTTTCTGCTATAGTAATTCCTATAACATGCAACTCAAATCATGGGTTACAACAATTTAAAGGTGTTTCCATTACAATCTCCACCCCTGGTCCCTTCAGATCAAACCATAGGGTTTAACATTGCCATGAACTCCTCCCCTTGCCCCTGCTCCGGCTTGGACTTATCCACAGACTGCAGTCCTTTAGGGTTGTACCTGCTCCAAGTGGAGCCTTATCTATGAGCCACAGTCTCTCCAGGGGTACACCTGCTGCGGCATAGACTTATCCACAGTCACTTTGAGATGCACCTGTTCCAGCATGGCCTTCTCCATGGGCCACAATGTCTTCAGAGATATACCTGCTCCAGCGTGGCCCTACTCACAGCCACAGTCCCTTCCGAAGTAAACCTGCTGTAGCACAAACGTAACCGTGGCCACAGACGCTTCGAGATGTACCTGCTCTGCATGGGCTTATCCGCGGCCACAGACGCTTTGGGGTGTCCTGCTCCCACATGGACTCATCCACAGGTCACAGTGCCTTCGACTCGAGTTCACACTGGAGTTCCAGCCTGTCCAGTACGGCAGCACAGAAACAGCAGCGATGCCCTGGCCATCTGCCAGCCCAGGCACATTGCCATTGCTGTTATCAAAATGTTCCCAGGCACAGTAGAATATGATGATAAGCAGCACAGCAAGCAGCAAAAGCAAAAAGCAGCCACTAACGAGCATTAGACTCTAATATACAGTAAGGCAAGCAAGCCCCATGTCAAGCACAGGAGCCTGCCAATTAATAGCTAAACAGCTATAACAAGTATAAATTCGATCTAGCACATTCCAATCAAACCTGTCATTATCTTGAACCCTTCGAGCCCCACGTTGGGCGCCAAAAAGGACTGTCGTGGTTTAATCTCAGTTGGCAACTAAGCACCACGCAGCCGCTCGCTCACTCCCCCCCGGTGGGATGGGGGAGAGAATCGGAAGGGCAAAAGTGAGAAAAACTCGTGGGTTGAGATAAAGACAGTTTAATAGGTAAAGCAAAAGCCGCGCATGCAAGCAAAGCAGAACAAGGAATTCATTCACTACTTCCCATCGGCAGGCAGGTGTTCAGCCATCCCCAGGAAAGCAGGGCTCCATCACGCGTAACGGTTACTTGGGAAGACAAACGCCATCACTCCAAACGTCCCCCCCTTCCTTCTTCTTCCCCCAGCTTTATATACTGAGCATGACGTCACATGGTATGGAATATCCCTTTGGCCAGTTGGGGTCAGCTGTCCTGGCTGTGCCCCCTCCCAGCTTCTTGTGCACCTCCAGCCTTCTCAGTCGGTAGAGAACAAGAAGCTGAAAAGTCCTTGACTAGTGTAAGCACTACTTAGCAACAACTGAAAGATTGGTGTGTTTTCAACTTTGTTCTCATCCTAAATCCAAAACACAGCACTGTACCAGCTACTAGGAAGGAAATTAACTCTATCCCTGCCGAAACCAGGACAGAACTGTCTTAAAAATACATAATTTTTAGTTTTGATGACCACCTCAAAATGACCAATATCAAGCATTGTTCAAAACCAGACCACAAGCAGGCTGTTATGAAGGGAGGAGTCATCTCTATTTACCAGCATCTATTTACTGCTCTTCCTCAATTTCCTGACAACCGTAAGTGCTGCCATATTCTCCAGCAGCAGCTTAATTTCACTTTGTGTACATGGAAGGTTCCTAACAAATCTGATCCATCTTTCAAACTAGCTGCTTCTCAGATGGGACTGTGATCCTAAATGTACACCTTACCTCCATCTTAATAATTTTTGTCAGGTTTTTATAAGTGGTCCAAGAAATTTGTGCATGTAAGTCAAAGCTAATTTATTCTAAAAATTAAAAAAATACTCAGCATATATTTATCCAAATTATTACATGAAGACAAAATTTCTTTATTCATTTCTATTCAAGATTTATCGTACCACTGTAGAATATTCATGAAATGGTGTCCTTACTGCTGTTCACAGGATAATAGTTTTTTAAAGAAATTGCAGACTGGATCTCACATTTCCTGGCATCAATGAAAATAAAAATAAAAGCAAGAATTGTTGGTGAGGTCTTCCAGCATGTGTTGAAGCATAAAAACCCTTACCTTGAGATCTTGAGATTTTGCGCACCTTCAGCCTTCTCAGTCGTTAGAGCATGGGAAGCTGAAAGGTCCTTGACTCGTGTAAGCACTACTTAGCAACAACTAAAATGTCAGTGTGTTATCAACATTATTCTCATCCTAAATCCATAACACAGCACTGTACCAGCTACTAGGAAGGAAATTAACTCTATCCCAGCCGAAACCAGGACAACAGAGTATCGGGAGCATTTGCCATGTTACTCGCTTGTGAAGTCTGCAGACACAGCATTCCTAGGTAGATTGAACTGTACTGTACTTCCTCCTAACTGGTGTTCTGATGTAGTACAGCTGATGAGGACTGCTCTGAAGTTTTTCTTTATGTCCTTCTGTCTCTTCTCTTTTTGCAATCCTTCCTCTTCTATTTTCTTCTGTATTTCAATAATCTTTTCATTCACTAACAAGGTGGAAATACTGAAAGCTGATTAAAATGCATGGAGTTTAATTTAAAAAGAAATAATAAATCCAGCTTGTTTGAGAGGATATTAGTGTATGTGCACTAGCCTCGTGTGGTCATCATGGAAGCCAATAACTTCACCTGATGAGTCCCCACCAGAAAATGTGTGGTCCCAAGGAGCTGACACCCAATTCTACCTAGGGCCTCAGTATGCTGTTTTAACACATATGATAATTGTGTCCCTTGGCGTCTTGGCAGTACCTTTGACTGTGATGGTGGAATTTAGAACTTTCTTAAATTTCATTACCCAGTTATCTAAGGTAAGGAGGACTTCAGACATTACTTACGTTGTTTTCATAATAACAGCTTCCCTACATCCTTACAGTATAGATATAGCCAGTCACCTTTATAACTGATTCTGACCACAATTTAATAGCTACAATCTGAAGCAACTTCATGTTTATGCAAGCATTAAATGCAATTAAACACCTGACCATCTACTCAATATTCCAAGTATTTACCATTTTAATGTCCTTATTGACTTTGGGTGTGCAATGCAAAATTGTGGCATGATACTTTTGCCTATCTCCATTAAAAAACACAACGAACCCTTTTGTATCTTTTAAACATTTTTTACAGGAAAAAGCATTAAGAACTAGACTTAGATCTCTAATGTAGTTTTTAGTCATTCTACTATATGTATCAGTCATGATACAAAAACATGCTCTATTACATTTACGGTCTTGTATTACAAACCAGATAAATAATTGTTAATTTTCTGCAATCAGTCTTTATGAATTATTGGAGAAATAGGAAGAAATGGATTACTTTTATGTCTCCGACGAGATCATGCCCTTTGTTGGCCAGGAGCTTGTACACCTAGTGTTGTACTAGTAGGAAAGTGAAGATAAATAATTACCTCTAAGTCTGTTCTGGAAACACCAGTAACTAATTACATGGTTTTACTTTCATGGATTTATTTATTAAGGAGTGAGTAAAAAAAGAAGTTCTTAAAAAAGTAGTCCTAATGCTGTTGTAGAGACACTGCATACAGGCAGCTTCAACTTCACAGAATATTGTATGCAGTATTTTTGAGAAATTCTTCCTCCCCATGGTCCCTTGGCTGAGAAAATCGGAGTATTTGTGCAGTGATTATATCCAAGAGGATAATTTTTGTGCCTTTCATAGCTATGACCATTGTTTCTGAATATGTTTACACTGAAAATGTAAAAATTCATGTTTTAATTAATGAGCTTCCTAAGTCAGTATCTAGTATAAAGAGATAAAGGGTACCTTGTGTTGATTAAACATAGACCAGAATTAGATGTCATCTAAAACGTACGCAAACATAGATTAAACTTAATTTAGGACTTCTTGCAGAAATAACCAGTGAAATGTTGTGGCATGTACCAAGCTGTTCAGCTAAAAGGTCGTTAAGATTCCCCTCTGACTCTGAAGTCCTGGGGACAGAATTCTATCTCCTGTAAACTGTCACAAGTTTCATTAAATTTCTTTACACTGCTTACATTGTGTAAGGATCTGCTTTTGTGAATCTGTGAAATTCAGCCATGTATCAAAAAACCAGGCAGTTCTTTTTAGAACTTAACAAAAACATGGAAATGACTGGACATCAGAATTGTAAATGTTTTACAAAAGAAAACGGTTTATTACGATTTATTTGAAGCAATGGACTGTTGTAGATTATTAGGAATTGCCTGGAAAAGAAAATCAGCTAATAAGATATTGCAGAATAAAGCTCATACCTTGTGAATCGTATTCCAAGGCTTTATACTTAGAACAGAAATTTCTGTACACATTCTAGTGGAATATTCAGAGTAACAGTTATATTGCATGGTACGAGTACCATGGTACCTGGTAACCAGGTTTCCTTTGCCCACAGACTACAGCTGTAGCTTGGCATCAGAGATAAATATAACCCTTATGCAAATGGCGGAATTCAAACTGTAATACAGCTCTCTCATTTTCAGTAGTCCACAGGAGATTTTCTACTAGTAAGCGTTTTTCGGTCAATTTTCTAATGTCAGTTTCATATTTGGAAGTGTCTTGTCTATACTCCCGCAGTTCTTTCTTAAGGAACTGATTTTCCCCTGTGACATTTGTTACTGCTGTTGAAAACCTCTTGCATTCTCTGTTTGCACTGGTCAAGTTAGACTTTAAAAGATAGATATCTGCTTTTGCATTTCTGAGTTCAGCCATGAGTTTCTTTTCTGTATAAGCTTTATCTGATTGGAGTTTCTCGAAGTCCTTCTGCAGCATCTGGTTAGTATCAAAACATTCCTGCACGGTCATTTCAAGGTTAAGTTTTTTGGCTTCCAGTGTTTGCATTAACTGAAGATGAGTTTCCAGTTCAGATTTCGTTGCGGTTCCTTTTTCTTTTATTTGTTGCATTTCACTCTGATTTCTTTCAAGATCTTGCCGTAGGGAACTATTTTCTTTTGTAAGCTGGGATATTTCTGTCCTAAGTTTTTTATTTGTTTCTTGTAACTCGAAGCATTCCTTTTGCAAGAGCTTTAGCATTGTACCGAGCCTCTCTCCTTCACAGGTAACAGCAGTCATCTTTTCTTCTACTTTCTGGTTCCTAATTTGAAAATCATGTTGTGTCTGTATTGAATGTTGGTTTCCATTATGGAGTCGATTCCTCTCTTTGTCAAGGATGTTTTTCTGGTTTTGGAGTTCTTTACATTTCCTTAAGAAGTTCTTTGCTTCCTTAATACATTCCTTGTTATCTTCTTGTGATTTAACCAACTGGATTTGCATACTTTTCTTTTCTTCAGCTAAATCCTTAATTTGCATATTACATTTTGATATTTTTTCTTTTGAAGACTGTATGGCAACAGTAAGAGGTTCCACTTTGTTCCTGAGAGCTACATTTTCATTCAGAAGATCACGTACTGTTTTTTGCAAATGCTCAGAATTTTTCAGGGACTTTTGCAATGCTTCAATTTTGCCATCATATTCAGAGGCTACTTTGATTTCGCTGAACTTCTGATTTCCTGGCCTTGGTAACGTTTGATTTAAAGTAGTCTGTTGTTCTTTTTCTTTTTTTGGTTGCCTTTTGTTATCAAGCATTAGTAGCCTATCTTTCACCATCTCGGAAAAAGAATTAACCTGGAATCTGTCACCTTCACTGTAATTGATTCTAAATTCTTTGTGTACATTTTTGCTTTGAGATTCTGCTTTTTCACTGTAGGCTGTTGTAGGAGAACCACACCATACATTGGCACATCTGGAGTCTTTATAAAATTCTAGATCAAAATACAGGCCATTTTCTTTAACTGGAACTAAACCAAGATGTGATTCATCTAGAGAGGTCACAATTTCTGCACTTTCTTTGAAGTTATTTAATTTTTCTCTGTATAAACCCCCAGATTTTTCTGTATCCAAATCATTATGGACTGACTTCTGAAATGCTTGTTTCAGCAACGTGGTAGGATAGTTAGTATTGTCTATTTTATGAAATTCTTTCCCAAATTTGGGAAAAGGTATATGATGTTTACATTCACACAAAATGACCTTCTCATGGGCAGCCTTCAACCTTTCTGTCTCCGAATCAGTGCCAGATAGCAAACGTCCACGTTTATGTTCATCTTTTATTGCGAGTATCCTGTTGTTTCCAAACAGATCGTCTGCATTTTCAACCTTTTCAGTTGCTATAGTTTTAAGCGAAATCCCTTGTGGAATATTTATATCACTGACAACATTTCCAGTATTGGCATTTGCTTCCACATGCTCATCTGAACAGGATTGTTGATCATGATGAACTCTTCTCTTAGAAGGCAGCGATTCAGGATTTTCCATAAGCTACCCCACAAAATTAAAAACAAATGTACAAAAAATTGTCACACTGTAAAAATTGTGAAACATTGCAGTACTGGAAGCATAAGACAACTAAATTGTTACCAAAGCCACTTATCAATCAAGACTTGTACAGTTTATCTCTGCCAGTGCCATTTACCCATTAAAAGAATGTAAACAATTATCGCAGGCCCCATTTCACTCAGTACTGGGCTTTGGAGCAGGCACAAAATACCAAGTGTCTTAAATTGATTAAGTATATTTCCAGCAGAGGAGAGATGACTTAAGGAGACTACAGTTTGTCTTTGATTGTTTTTGTCATACCAGTCCCTATGAAATAAGGGCAAACTGGAGTTCACACTAAATATAGACAGAAAAAGGAGGGTTTATGCAGCGTTTCATAGGAGAGGGACAAAATTTCTTCCCTCTCCTCATTTCTGTCTCTTCTCTCCTTGACTCTCTGCCCCGCCTTCCTATATGCTTTGCATTGCATTCCATGCCCACTGAAGATAATCCAAACTGATTTGGGGAAGATCAGGTTACAGTTTTACCTGTGCAGAAGAGAAACTGAATTTTAATCACAATGGGTGGGAGGGAATAGTATATGTAGTTATGGCTAAAGGTCTGCTACCCAGAAAAATCTGAGGGAGAAGACACTGTTATTTTTTTAAAAATCCAGAATACCCCTTGGGTTATTTTCCAAAAACCATGTCACTCTCAAAACCCAAGGTCCAGCTAAAGAATAACTTGTTTGTAGGTAAAAATTGTTAAACATACCATAGATCCATCACTTGGCGTGCAAGTCATCAGAGTCTTGTCTGAACTACATAGTGGAGTTTTCCTTTCAAATATATTTTTATTTAGTATCTCACGGATTTTAGACTGTACCTGAAAAAGATTGAGATTGTTTACAGAAAACTTATATGCAGAAATATTTCATTTTCCAGAAATATCCTATTACTCAAGAAGTTGTCTCTTAGGAAGGACAGACCAGATGGAAGTGGCATGTAGGAATATGGAATTGTTTATAACAAACAAAGTGTAAAGCTAAATGTCCTTCCAGCATCAGATATTTAGCTTTTATATAAAGAACCAGATAAAACGATGGCAGAAAACTGCTCCTGAAAAGGTGGCTGAGCATTTTGTGAAACACGGCGGTTTGCAACAATAGAACAGCTTCTGCTGACAGTGACATAATGTGGAATGAACTTCTTTGAAAACGACAGAGCTTCCTTGAGTTTACAGTGATATAAATGAGAGAAGGATCTAGTCCTTCCCTTTTTTTTCCCTAACTCACTTTTGTTTTTCCTCTGTTTTTCTGAGGTTTTTAAATCATTTTTATAAGCCCGCAAATAATACTGTGACTAAGAAACAGCAAGAACCTAGAAGTGAGATTATCTTATCAGCTATTTTAAGATGGACATATGATTAAATGTATACTTAATGTACACAATAGTCTAAGACTAGATCTTACTTAAAACACCTATGACAGTATCTAACAATGCAGCAGGAGGCTTTTGTATTTTAAGAGCATTTGTGTTCTACTTTTACCGTGTTAATACTCTCCAGATTCTGTTGCTGAAATGTCTGAAATAATTCCAGCTGTTGCTGAAGAATCTAAAACATATAAAATAAATATCAGAAAATTGGTAGGTAGGGGGTTTTTTGTTGCTTTTTTGTTTTAAATATTGTGATGAGTTAGGCTATTTTCTCAGTTGAAATTACGTTTTTTTTTCCAGTCCCAAAATTGTTTTCGCCCAGCCTGAGTCAACGGGAGTTCATCAAACGCTTCTTTCACCATTCGATGGCCATTTAGAAACTTACTTGCAGTATTGGAAGGATTTCGGCATAGTTCTTCACAGACAGTTGCTCACGCTACATAAAGCACTGTCACATCTGGCATTACTTTGGATTTTAGTCTTTGCAATGAGACCAAATATGCTTCTGTTAGAATTCATACTCCAGTTCCAAAAATCATCTTTCTGGTTTAGACTGTGGTGTACTGGTTGGACAACATAAGAAAGTTGGACTGTCTCTGGGATTAGTAAAGGGAAACCCTAGTATTCTGCATTAACAGAAGTAATATTGGCTAAGCTCTAATGACTTAGAAGTGCTTTAAAATAAATAGTGCGAATTCTTTACATAGATCAAAGGCTTTTTCTCTGAATGAATCATTCTTAGGTCATGGGAATTCAGAAGCTCAGTGAAAATCTCAGCTAAAGGAATGAGCACGTGCATAGAGCAAAATTTGTCTAGCTTTCCATGTGTTCTGATTTGGAAGAAAATTCCCCAAAACATGAAAGAGGAAGAAAAGAGGCAGGCAGAGAAGTACGGTACATCATATACCTGAGTTACGCAACTATACTGATATTAAAACCAAAACCCAAACATACTTTGCTAGTCATTATTCAAGTGGAAATCGTAGTTTGATTTGCAAGTCTGATTTCTTACTGAAAAACATCAGTAAAGAGTGACGGCTCCTATTGTATGGTCCTAGCCCTGCATGCGGTTAGAAGTATATTGAAACAAGCAAGCGATCACTGTATTTATATTCATATTAACCACTTCGCATTTGTTGAGCAATGTGAAAGAGACTAGCTTTAAATTAGAGAAGTCTGTGAATACCGAGAATTAACGCTTCACCCGAGCAGCTCCTGAAATAAGGCACCTGTAACCAGTAGCTAGCCTGGTTACAGGCAGCCGTAGCTGCTCTTGCTGCTCTGGTGAAGTCTGGTGCAGGCCAGTTTGTCAGCGGTGTTTTGGCACTAGGCACATCCATATGCTGAAATAAATACACCATACGGAAATCCCGCTAGCTAAGGCTCTTTGTGCCCAGTCATCCTGCTCCCGTCTGCAGTCAGAATCAAATCGGCTTACTTCCAGTGTTGTTTGCGGCTCAGTTGGGTCTTCTGCTCCTGCTGCATGATTATCTGCAAATAAAAATGACACTTCTACAATTAGCAGAGCTTGAAGTTCACAGGAAGAGCGATTTCAGATCTAACAAGGGAAGACTGAGAGAATCCAGCCTTGCTATTCAGCCTGAGGAAGGACATAATCGCTTATTTCTCCCGCTCTGGATTGTCTGAGCCCTGCTGCAGTTCCTGGCACGGGACAGGGTCACCTACAGGAGAGTTAGTGTCTGGAAGGTCTCCGAGGAAGCAGCCTAGCCTCCCGCCAAGAGCGAGCGTCTCTTTGAAAGAGGTGAAGCAGCCGTGGCAAAACACGTACCCCGAGGGACTTCTGTCGCCGCCACGTCGGTCAGCTGTCGGGGGCCGGCCCCGGAGGAGGCGGGAGAGCCCTTCGTTCCAGCACCGGCTCTCCTCCCTGCTGTTTTTCCTCCCACCGATGCCGGGTCCTCCGCAGGAGGCTGCTTTGGCCGCACCTTCCCGGGCCTCCCTGAAGACCAGAAGGGGGGGACGGCCCAGCGCCCTGCTCCTCCAACCGCACTGACGCAGCGAGGCGTGCTGCCCCCTTCTGTGACAATGACATCACAGTTTGCGGCGCCGCCGCCCGCGCGCGGGGGACCCGCTCGAGCCCCCCCACCTGGCGCCCCAACGGTCTCGAGTCCGGCCGCCCCCGCGCGGTGGCGCTGCCCGACACCGTTCTCCCCGCCGGCAGCCGGGGCCGCCGGGCGCCGCCCGCGGCTTCGTTTCCAGCCGGGCGTGAGCTCCCCGCGGCGGCCCGCAGAGCCCGCAGGGTGTCGGAGGAAGGCGGGGAAGTGAGTGCGCCGGGGAGGCTTTCCTGCCCCGCCGCCCCCGTGATGGCGGCAGCCCCTTCGGCGCGGCGGCCCGCTTGGCACGCCGCCCGTCGCTGAGGGCCCGGCCCCGGCTGCCTGCTCAGAATCGGCCCTGGCAACCCCGAGGGGAGTGTGCCTATGCGCCAAGTGCCTCCTTCTTTCTTTCTTTACTTTTTTTTTTTTGTTGTTGGTTGGGGGGGGGGGGGCTTGGGCGGTTTTTTTTTATTTGGTTGGGTTTTTTTGCTTTTTGTTGCACACAGCTCCATGCGTTGTCGCTCTGGGCGGGCTCGCTCTATAGCGCAGTCGCATCTGTGATACATGTTTCTGTCATTTACATTTTAAAAGTAATATTCTGCCATACGTTGTTTAAATTTAAACAGATTGCATGAGCGTAGTTCCATCCTGCCAGGGGGAAAAAAAAAAAAGAGAAAAAAGTTTCCCTGCCAAAATATTTGGAACTCCTAAAACGTATATGAACAATATTCAGTGTTTTCTGTGCTTGAAGTACAGAAGCAGACGTTCACCACGAATAACTTGTATTTGCGTGAGTAGACTCACTGAAAGACTCCTCACGTAACGAGGGGGCTCAGGTGAATAAAGTCTGTAATGTAATACTAGACACAGGTTGCTAAGCCTGACTGCTTCTCGTAAAGCACCTGTAGGGCTGACGTACCTGGGAAACCTTTGGTTGCAAAAGAAACTGCTAACATATGTCATTGTCATTATTTTGGAAAGCAGTACTACCAAAGGCAAAGTGTTCTTTTAAATTTTATTTTAATTTTGATCTGTGTCAGGCTTTTAAGTTAAAGCTTGTATAACAGTTAATTGGTGGAAGTTATATATATTTTTAAACCCAATATTGCATAAAAGCTAAAGATCTGGCGGGATTTGTTGATGAAAGAACAAATTCAACCTCAACCTTTTTATTTCACATTCCAATTGTGAATTGTGATTTTTTTTTTAATAGGAAGAGAGAAAGTGGATGAAATCTATAATTGGTTAACTAGTTTAGTGGTGGGAGATGTTGAAGAAATTTGAGTCTTTTAATATTCAGTCATGGGACTTGTCATTCAGTGCTTATGCTAAAAGTTTACACATATGCTTATAGCATCAGAAGATTATAGTTCCACAGACTAGCAAAGACACTGATAATGGTACATTTGAACATCATTTTGGAAGGATAGTTTGCAATTATGTAGATAAAAGAGTTAAGCTGGGATCATGACTCTCAGTCCTTAAGAATGGCATAGCTGTAATATTCAAGCTTTTCAGGCTCTCCAAATAGTTCTAATGTGTTTTTGCAGAAGTACAAAGTCAGTGAAACCACTTTACACCTGTCGAGAGACAGCTGAAGAGTTTAGTGGCTGGAATTAGTCCAGCAGTATTACACAACACCAACAAACATAAATCTTCTATTTAGCCACTTACTTTCCAACCCAGGTTTTTTTTTTTTTTTTCATTTTTGTGGCGTCATAAGGGGAAAAACAAGTTTTGGCTTATGTTTGCAATCCATAAGTAACAGAACTGTCACTCTAATCTGTCCCCCGCTTACAATTTTTGAGGGTTTTTTGGATCCTATTCTAACATTAGTGACAATGCTGTCTCCAGAGGTGTTTCTTCAGTACTCTTCTGTGAACTAGAATTAGAACCTTCCACTGGGAGTCACTGGTGGAGCAATTTGCCCTTGAAGTTTTGGGAATGGCTTTTTAACAGTTAATGTTTTTTATTTTTGACTCAGGCATTTCAGCTTGTCCTTAAGCTATGCTAGCAAATCAAGTATGACTTTTTTCACATTGGGCTGTTCTGTCAAAGATAACTTACAAAATGTTTGTAAGTTGTAAAAGACCATATTATACCATGAAAAATCTGGAAGATAGCAGAAGGCTTTGCTGCCAAGCACTGCAAGAGGAAGACGAACGAACTAGTGATGCAAGAAAAATTCACCGTTTGAATAAATGTGAAAATAATTTTCAGGCTCAGCTCCTTCACGGTTCTGGTATAAACCATCCAAATTGTGGAAATTTCTCAGAATATTGCATCTTCTTTGTCAGTGAAGATAGAACCATTAAGACCAGTGAGTTCTGCCACTGATACGTGTAGAAATTGACATACGCAACACATCAAGTTAGTATTACCAGGAGTCTGTGCGTAAATCTCAGTCAGTGAAGGAGTAAATCCTGTGGTATACTACCAGTTTAAAGACTAAAGAAGGGTTCTAAATACTGAAACTATAAATCTACCCTGAAAAAGAGCATTTAGTTGGAAGTTTCTTCATGGTATTCTGCTGCCTGTTTGCGCCATCAGAGAGCGTGTGTGCTCTAGAGACTGTTCTTAGTATATCTGCATTGTGATCTTCCTGGATTCCTGAAAAGCCAGTAAGAACAGTAAGGACCACAACAAAAACTTTCTGGAGTTGTCAGCTTCTGTTTGCAGTTAAATAAACAAGATCAGCTCTTTAATAAAACGGCTTCCTAAATAGAAATAAGCGTCTGGTCCCAAATTTGAGACAAACGGAGAATGGGTATGGAAGTCTTGACCTGAAAACATATGGAAATCTTGGCCTGAAAACAATATGATCATTGTAAAATTCTGATGTATGTGTTTATCTGAAACAAGACCAGTAACTTGTTTTGTTTCGAAATAAACTATATTGTGCATTTCGTTTTAGATAAACACATGTCCGGAAATTGACCCATGAGAGGTCCTCTGTATTTCTCCAGCAAGAAAAACAGTGAAAAGTAACACAATGTTCTTTTTGGATTTCTTATGCAATGTACAGGAAAATTTTCCAGTGCAGAAAGAAGTGCCAGGAAGTTAAACACTGCATGAAATCACAGAAAACAACAGTGGGCCATTAGGTTATTGGCTGCAAATGAAGAACTGGTTTAGCCAGTTTGAGTTAGTTCTGTGTTAGCAGTCAGTGGAGACTTACGTAGCTGTCCTCCTTTCTCTCGTGAGCTCTTTTCCATAAAATTTTAGTTACCTGTTGTTAAGATAAAGACTCGTCTAAATTGCAGCTCCAACGCAACAGGTTTCTTGTTAAAAACCACCCAAGAATCTTCACAAGAGATGTGGAGGGAAAAGAAACTGAAAACCAAGGACAGGAGCAGATAAAATAGAGCAGCAGCTAAAAATTCAGTGCATCTGAAAATTGCCAGAAACACAGCAATGAGTGGACAAAATTCAGGAAGCCCTGACAAGGAAAATGAGGAAAGGAGTAGTCAGTATTCTGAGATACAGGATTTGTTTAGCAGCATGCAGTTACCTGAGTAAGGACAAGGCAATTAGTTATGAGATTGTATTACTAAGTTTGAGGAATAACGTAGTGTTTGAGGGAGAAAAACCCACTTCCAAAAGGTATCAATTTTATATGACAGATTTAAAATATGAAGAAATTTATGAAGCATTCTTAACAATTTTCAGGCTGTTGAGCTAGCTTGGAAGAGCTGATAGAATCTATAATTCAGCCTCAAATTTTAATGGTGATCAGAGAGTAAAAAATGGGGAAAAAGTCTGGCAGAAGAATCCTAAAGTTCACTTTAAAGATGATTTTTTTTGAATTTGCTAGGCTTCATAAATTAAATTTATCAGTAATTTATCGGACTGCAGTCTTGGGAAAGAAAACAGAAAAGAAAATCTGCTGAAATATGCAGGGGCAAAGCAAAGTAAAAATTACAAGGAGGAGATGATATGATGCAAGCAGTTACGTTGTAGGGAAGAGCTAGGCATGCACTTAATGGAAGTAAATAAACAAATGCAGTGACCAGTTGGTATGTACAAGAGCAAAAAACATCTTAACAAAGCCAGCAAACAGGGACAGTACAAACCTAAAGGAAACAATGTACAGCACCTTGTGCGATGAAGAGTATTTCAAGGGTAACTTTCAAGACCTCCCGGCTGCCCGTGTTCTCCCATGACTCCTGGGACATGGAGGCTCTTCAGAGAGCTTGCCAGACCAGGGCTTCTGTGGCCACCAAGACAGGAACAAGGGAGAAATCTCTCAGCAGAACCCTTGTTGCACAGTCCCACTCTCCGTGTACAAGTGGTGGAGATGCCCTTTGTACCCCAGAAGATGGTGTTGGCATTAGTTTCTGAATGGGACCGTGTGGATGCTATTATGCTTGTGTGGTACCTAGGGTGGCCCACTCACCTCGTTCCCCACTGTTTGCCTTGAGAGCTGAGGACTGCTGACTGGATCCCTTTTAAGCTGGGAAGTGCTACAACAGGTGAACGTGAAACCTAATGTCACGTTAAAGGGTTTGGTGAAAAAAAAAAAACCAAAAAGAATTGCAGGATGAAAGTATGTAATTGCTTGGTTACATCACTGGAAAATAATTTCTGCTTTGTGGATAGGTGAATTGGATGTGGAGGTAAAGCCTGATCTTGAAAAGAGAAAGTAAACAACTATTTTTTGACAAAGGGTACCTATTCCAGGCCTCAGGAAGAGTATATAAACTGTGGAACAAGTTCCAATAAATGAGGAAGATCAATTTCAAAATGTCTTTTTTGGATAAATATATGTACAAAGTAGGTAGTTGTTTGTCATGAAGTTACTCCCTTGGTGGCTTTACTAGACAAGAGCAGATAGAGAGAAGAGATGGGACAAGTCTTTAGGTCTCACCTCAAAGGAGCAGAAAGTAAGCATCCTTTACGTACCAAAATCTTGTCTCTTCCAACTATAGTCATTTAGCTGTGAACATCTAAAACTGATACTTAGAAAAATGTGTATCTGAATTGGATTAAAACATTCTTCTTTGGGGGAAGGGCAAGTGATATATTTTGAGTGAATGTTTTGCCTGGGAAAAACTGTGCTTGCTCGGCCTTTGCCTTGAGTTGCTGAGCTAAGCAGGAAAAGCAACCTTTGGAAGAGGTTGGTCATAGCTGGTGATGTGAAGCAGCGTTTCATCTTACGATATGAGTTAAGTCTTTCTCTAACCTCTTACAGGTAGTCATTTTAAGATGGAAGAGACATTCTCTGAAGAATGTAAATTGTTTCTTCTTGAAGATCTGAGGAGAATTCTGCTTTTCCTTCTTATTCTTTTTCTTTTTTTTTTGATGATTCCAATAAGCAGGTATGATTAGAGGCTAATAATCTGAATAAAATCAGAACTAGTATCTTTTTAAAAACTGATGCTGAATACATTCCCCACCCTTAAAAAGGTTGCAAAAATACTGATTTATTTTACAAAACACTTCAACATTATCTAATGCAAAACTTTAGAAAAATGGCAGGCATTACTATTCTAATATGAGGGTGCAAGAAGTGCCAAGGATTACTAGTATTTTCCTTAACCGGTATTTGACACTGATTGTCTCTTCCTTAAAGAAAGCTTTCACAGAAAGAGTCAGCAACAGGGTTCACTAACTGTTTTTATTTAAAAAAGAAAAAGGAAAAAAAGGAGGGAGACATATCTGGAAACAGCCCATTGTTCTCATAACTTGCATTATCAGATGTCAACCTGTCTTGAGACTGCATGGCTCAGGTCTTTATAGCCCCATGAATCTTCTTAGGGAAATGTGGGCTAAATATGAACAGCTAATTAAATTTGTCTGTGTCCCTAAATATGATAGAAATATTAGAATCAGCTACAGGGACAGCTGTCACCTCTTGATTATTGTGAGAAGATGAGTGGACATGTTCCACGAACCTTTGAACAGGTGCAACATAGATTTATTAAAACATGATAGCAGTAAGTCTACAAGTATGTGAGGCATTGGGACCTGACAGGGAGATCATAGAGACAGAATACGTTGAATATTTGGAGGTGTCAGTTTGGTTCTCTAACTTGAGAGGCAATGTATAAGTCAGAGCTACTGTCAGTTTACGTAAATTGACGTCTTTCTGGGAGGTCTGAAGTATCAAGGGCAGAGTCATTTAAGATATAAATTCAAAAGAGGATCCTTTTATCACGCCTGTGGCAAGCGTGCCCACTTTTATGTGTAGGAATCTGTATGAGTGTAACTAATATTGTTCTACTCTACAAACTTATTTTTACCACGTATCCAGTATCCTCTGTTATTGGTACTACGGTTAAGATACAAGGTTAGACACTTAACTTTTTTGTCTGACCTTGGAATTTGGGGAAAAAAGAGATTGTCCTACTTTCAGATTACTATATTATCTTTTGTATCGTGGTGAGAACATGAGTTTGAGCCCTTTCAGCATTCAGGAGGAGGGGTTGTTTTCAGGAAATTTAATTGCTGTGAAAAGCCATTTGGCAAACAGCAATGAGATCCAGTGCAACACTGCAGTCTGAATGCCTCAGAGGTTTTGCCTTTTTCCTTACATGCCACAGTAGAACCATGATTGATTTGACAGCTCTTTATTTGCCCAGATGCTACCACTGTAGAGCATATTTTACTCAATCCTTACTTCTGCCTAGAGCAGGGCAATAGCTGATACAATTTTTGCTAACAGACATCAAAAGCTACGTCTCTGTTTAGGTGTGACTTTCGAAGAACAGCCTTTATCTCACAGGGTCATTAGAACTCCACCCTTAGTAAAGGGACTTACCTCGTTAGCATTTTTGTGGACCTTTAAGGAAAGACAGCACTGTATCTCAGTGCATCATTTCTGAAACGCTACACTTTCATACTCTGTCAAAGGTGAGAGCAGCTCTTGATTCGGGAAGGCTGGTGGTTAATAAGCAGTGAATAGGAAGTATGTAGGAAAGGCAATTAACAGAGCTGTGTGGTGTATGTATTCATAGAGAAGAATCTCATAACAAGTCATAGTGAGAATGGAAAAGGATAGATGAATTATGAGTCAGAGAAGAAATAAGTGAACATTTTTAGAATTATAATCCTGTATTAGGATCAAAGAATCTCCTGAAATCCCTGAGATTGTGTAGTCATAAATTAATTTATACTCGAACAGAAGTGTAGAGAACTAGTCCTGTTAACACAGTGCAGGATCCTTACCTGGTCTCTCATTTTTCTGATTCATTTGAGTTTAGGGAAGAGAGAAATTGTTATGAGCCAGCCAGCAACTGGATCAGCTGATAAAAGATCTTGCTGCTGTCTTGGTGTATAACTAGTTTTTACACATTTTATTCTGTGTGTTCTTTCCTTGTGCTGAATGGTTATTTGTGCCTTTTTCTCTCACTTTGTAACTCTTACAGCTTCTTTATTTCAACCTCAGTCCACCAACCTTATGTGACAAAAAGCAAAAACCCAAAATGTTTATAAATTATCATGCCATTTATCCTTCATATTGTGCCTTTTCCCTTCCATACTGTAACTGCCTTGTCTGCTTAGTCTGAATTTTAAACTGTGGGCTGCCAATTATTTCTTATTCTCTATACAGTGACTGATACAGTTGGGCCATCTCTGCTTCTGAGTGTTCTTGTAATACATGCTTTTCTTATAAATAATAAAATGAGATAAGGTAAACAGTGGAAGAATCTCACTTTGAAACAATTGTACTTCTCACCTCATACATCCTACTTGCGTATAGTTTTGAATTGGCTTGCTCAAAGAGGTGCAGGAGATCTAGAGCAGTGAACAGGAACTCTCTGTAAAAGTGACTGTGATTTGGAAGGTAGGAGTATTCTTGCAGTGAATGTAAAATGAAATTGAGGGAATTTGCAAGAGTAAAACAGCAGAAAGGGGTGCAATTCTTGGAAAATATTAGAAAGCCAAAATAAAAGTGTCTTAGTTAAGTGTCTCATATTTGACAGTTTTAACCCACTCCCAACTTTCTTAAATGTGCAAGCTGTAGAAGTAATGTTACAAGTCCAATCTCCGCAAGGTATAGCAGTGGTGAGAATTATTTGTGACACTGCCAGTTAGAGAAATTTCAGTCAGAAATATGGTTTCTAAATAGATAGCATTCATTTATAATTAACAGGTTGAATGAGTTCTATACACAAACTGAATAGTCAATATGTGAAAAGGATATTTTACTTGTAAGTAGACCGAAAGACTGATTGTAATTTGTACAATCATAGATTCTCTTTGGGATTTACTCTTGCTCAAAGAAAACTAACTATGCCTGTGGTTTGTGTATCTGCACAACCTGCAAGCACCTTGTAATTGCACTGGCTGCAAAGCTGGTGCTGGGAAACTTAAATTCCTTTCTGTATATGAATAGACTGAATATTTCTGTGCCTTGTGGCAGGAGTGTAAGGTGTTACTACCGATGCCCTACAGGTTTTGCATAAAATCACAAACAGCATTGCTCTTTGTTGTAATATGGAAACTTGTTTTTGGTCTGAATGTGCTGAGACAATTTGGCTGCGTGTATTACTTTTTTTTTCTTTTTTCTTTTTTTTTTTTTCCATTGAACATATTGTTCCAGTCACCTCTCTTTAGTGTATCTGGTCTAATTAATATTTAACTTTTTATAGGCTGCTGGTTTAGCAGGATAATTAAAAACATCTTAAATCAAGAATATACTAAAAAGATTTTAAAAAAAAATCATTATACAGAGAATGAGACAGCTATAAAAATCTGTTTTTGAATAGTGTCTGGAAAAGAAAGACTGTGAAAAGCTTGCAAGAGATTTTTCCTCTTGCTCAGAATCCTCTTGGTATTTACTGAGTATTTTGTTTTCTGACTAATAAATAATAATCTTTGACTACTCTACAGTTTCTGTGTTTCTGGATTTGTCACTCCAACACAGCTGTAATTTTGTCAGCACATGAACTGTATGAAACAGTGTTTCTTTAAAGTTTTATTTTGGACAACTGCCCTAGCCTGTGCTAAAGAGAGTATTTTTTTTCAGAGTAATATCATATACAATCTTTCAAGACTCTCCTAAAAGCTTTACTGGTCTTTGGATCACGCCCTGGTGTGGGGAGAGGGAGGATTAGGTAGACTGAGTGTAACTAAAACCACTCACTCAGTATGCTAAAACAAATGTGTGCTTTGCCATATATAGAAACAAAATCCTTTGTGAACTTGGACATCGTGTAGATAATATTACTTATCAAGCATATGCTGTGGAGACAAAGATTTTAGTTGGTGGTACTGAGCATATGCTGAAGACTTGTAGGCATTTTATTTTAAAACTTCATGTATTAAGAAAAAAGGAATAATCTGCTTGTGGAAGTTTCTCGTTAACAGTTTCAAAAGAAGCTATCTGAATAGCTTGCTTGGATGAGAGGAGAAAAAAAACCCACAAAAGGGCAAATCTGCAGAGTATGGTTGCCTTTAGAGATAAAATTTGCTGGATATATGCCAACAAACATGGTTTATCTCCCACCATTTTGTTTATAAATGCATGAACCCACTAGGTAAATAATAATCTTGTCCTTGTGAAAAAGCCCCCCTAAAATAGAGTTTAAATCAAATGCATGTGTTTTATATGCAAGTCAGATCTATACCCAACTGCACAGTTGTTCCCTTTTATATGGTTTATAGAAATCTGAACCAAAATTCTTGATCAAACACCTCTGAGCTTTGGAACATCTGAAGCTGGGTCCAAATTCTGAAACTGGATATATCTCTAGTTTTAAACAGTCAGTAACTTAATTTCTGTTAAGAAACTTTTTCTCTATGAACGTTGCAAGAAATGCTTCAAGCTATGACTGCGTTAGCAGGCAGCGTGGTGCAGTAGGAGCAGATCAGTTGGTATTGAGGACCTGGCGTGTACCTAGTGTGTGTTTCAGGGAGGGGCTGTTTAGCTCTAGTTTGATTCTATGGGCTGAGTTCCCATTAGTGGTTGGTGCGCATTAGCAGTGCTCCCGGAGATCATCTTCTGGTTGAATTTCACTGTAAAGGAAACCACTTTGTGCACTCTGAAGCTGTTGTGTGATGTGAACCAAAATGCAGGAAGTGGGAGTGATGGGGGGGTTTACTTTCAATAGTATACTTCTGATCTGAACAAAAGTGTTAGTCTAATTTTTTAAGTGATGAAAAGTGGTTGAAAAACTGGAACAAGTTATTGAGTTGATGGAAACAACATAGTTTCTTTTAACTTCTTTAGAGAACTTTTTAGGTTTCAGATTGTTGGCAACACTTCAGCATTATTTAAAAGACCAAAAGCATTTGTCTTGGAACAATTGATATGGAAGTACCATATAGATTTAATCTGTGTATTTTCAGATGCAATTCTTGGCGTATTCATTTGGAGAATTACAGTTTTGTATAAGTTTTTAGCATCTCCCAGAACAGCCCTGCTGTTTATGCAGCAGTAGCATAGCTGAGGAAAGCTTTTCACACCTGTTGATCAACATCTGAAGAGTCGAGATAACAAGCATGTGAAGTCACACTTACTATCTTTCTCTCCATCTAAAAATAAATGCCATGGCTCTCTTCAACTTGTAATATGTGTATAAAAAAGTCTGGACACAGCTGAGAGGCATAGTAGCATTAAGCTATCATGATTTACTGGCTATGCCATTCTTAAGCCAGAAGATAAAGTGGGTAGTTCTTTAGCTGGACACTTTGTAAAGGATTTGGGCCAGAAACCACTGACGCCCTACTGAGGTAAAGAATTCGGCCTCGAGCACACGATAGGGAGAATTGCTGTATCTTTCTCTCACATTTAAATCTCTATATTCAATTCCCCCAGACTGAAGTGACTGTAGGATGAGATTTCCTATTTTTCTCCTCTGTCAGCATCAAGGATTTTAGAATCTGCATTAACTGAAAATCTTTCTTTCCTTTATATTGGTGTAAAGGTTTTCACATAGGTCAGTACTTACAATTAGATAGGCTTACCTTCTAATTCTATCAAAATCGTGTCCAACCTCAAACCTCTCAAAATAGCACCATGTGGTGATGCAATACCACTGAACTTTCCCCAAAGTTTTGGCATCAGGTCACGTTCTATGACTTTCTTTTAAGCTAACAGTTCTTGTATCTACATTTTCAAGAGTTTCCCCACATTTACAATTGGTACGTTTGGCCTGTTAAAGAGAGAGCAGTTTTGGCTCTTCAGTTTTGAAAGCACATGATCTCATTCAGTTTTAGAAAGCTCATTTTGCCCAGATTATATACTCAAATGCCTAATACAAAAATTGTGTTTCATTCTTGCCAGCGGTTTGATAAATCCGAAGCATACTCCTCTGTCAGGCTGAAAATGCTAAACTTCTATTATTGTCAAGTCACTTGACACTCACACTTTCTCAGTTTTCATACCAGTTGAAAAGAAATACAGAATCTTTGTCATATGTAGTAGATTTATTTTTACCTTCGGTTACTCCACAAAGAAATGAACATTAAGCAAATATTTTAAAACACTGATGACACTTTAGGTTTGTAAAAACAGACATTATGTGCACTCTCACTTTCAGAAGGATTTTCAGATTTATTTTATGGGCTTTATCAGTGGAAAAATATAAATGCTACACATAGCCTCCATGATACATGAGGAGCAGAATTATGTTTTGTGCCCAAAAATAATTTGGGCACTAACCTTTAAAAGGGTGCGACACTTTTTTTATGTCTGCTTTTGATATGCAGACATAAATTATAAATGCAGTGACACACATTTTTAAAACATTTAAATTCTGAAATAATACTTTAAGACATTTTGAAAAGTCTTTGAGTATGTGGACATTGTATTTCAAGCTTTGGGACTCATCTGAATTTTTAGAATAAATTTAAAGTATGTACAGCTTCTTATTTTGATTCCATATTCTTCTTACATTTTAAGCTTCTTATATTGTTGAATGGAAAAAGTATATAAGATTGATTGCCCCCGAGTTGTTAATTTCTGCTAGTCTTGTAGACTTGATATAAAATTTTTAAATTTTTAGATTTTAAAGCGGGTTCAAAATACCCCAATAAATCATTTATGAGTTGTGTTGATATTTTTTGAAAATGCTAAGGTTCGGTTTGTCAGTCAGTCATGTGTGTATATGTAGCTGGCACCTACCTGAAAGCAATGTAGCCCTTAAAAAGTTTCAGAAATTGATTTAAAACTGTGTTATTTCAGCCTTTTTTTTCCTTAGGACTTCACCAGGGTTTTTATAAAAGAACTTTCCTTTGCATATTTTAATTAACATTTATTTTTAAAGTTGTCCAAGTTTTAATTTACCAGCAATAAAGATATTATGATGATATTTCCCCATTGTTTCTATTATGGAAATGGAAAGATGGAGATGGAAAAAACCAGTACCATTTTCTGCAGAAAGGCTTTTACATTTATTTTCATTCTCAATTTGCAGTGAGTTCCTATTAGTGTGTGTTTGGTTTTTTTTTTCCCCAAAACCAATGTATGTGTGTGCATGCCTCAGAACAATTTTCTGCTAAGTGATGTGAAAGCTGATTTAATTGCAAATCATTAAAACAACATAGAACTTCTATTTTGCTTCTTACTAAACAGTCTTTATTATACTAGCCATTTTATTGTATGACTTGATATTTATTCCTTATCACAGTTGCTGCATCAGAAAATCAAGTGGATGTAACCCCAAATTCAAAGCAAAGTAAGCAAAATTTATTTTTGGCATACATTAATGGTAGTTGAATAATAGATGGTGGAAGCAGACATGAACAACTGCTTGTTTTGTACTATCCATGTAAAATAGCTGCTTTTCTAATGATCTGTCAAGTTTCTACATTAGTTAGGGCCCAGCCTGTAACACTTTGATGGCTTTGGTGTTTGCACAGGTACTTAATTCACGTTAAAAATAATGTCTTGATTACAGCACTTACATATATGCTGTAGTAATCATGTACTACCTCAGCTGTTTCACTTTTTTTATTCCAATACAGCTGTTTTAGTTTATACTTCATTGAGTTATATTAGCAGCTTCAAAGATAATATTTTAGCAGAATTTTACTGGTATAATATGCTACTGCTGGCTAACAGGGACTTCCACCTCCCTCAGAAACCCACAAGAAAAGGTTTAAAAGCTGCTACTTTGGAATCAGGCAGAAGTCCTGACACTTGTACTGCAGTTCTAAGCTGTTAATGGCTTTTTGTGTGCATGCATATATTTGTGTGTTAATGTAAGACTAGCATTTTGGGTAAACGGTAACTGCTTCATATCCCTCTGGTGGCCTCATGCGAGCTCGTGCATGAGCTTCACAGTATAGTTGGCCCTCCACAAAGAAGTAGCCTTTTTGTTTCAGGTTGAGATTGCAGTCAGAGCACACAAAACATTCTGGGTGCCGGTATTTATCACGTGCCTTCACCACTGTTCCTCTATACGGAAGCAACAAAAAGAAAAAAACAATTAATTCATATGAATTTAAAGTGAGAAGAAACCTCAGTATGACAGAAAATGAGTTCTGGGTATTTATCTCAAGGCTTTTAGTTTATTCGTCTGGTGGTTTTGCTAACTACTATATAACTTAAGGTTGGAAGCTGAGTTTGAGTAAGTGACATAAAATGCTGTAGAGTTGATCACATAGTTCAGTAGTTCATTGGAAAACTAGAGTTTGAAGAAACAGGTTAGTTTGGTTACAACACAGAAAGTACAGTCTAACCTATCAAAATGGTGACAAAATGAGTTTAAAACCCACATTTCTTTTCCTCAGTGACCGTGTTCTCTGAGCTCATCATTATCTGTATGCTTTGCTGAAGTTAGTGATGTCATTCAGATAGAAATCTGGTAGTTTTCAAATAGGCCCACAGAGCTTTCTGGATACTCCCACTGGGTTGGGAGAAGGATGCTTTACGCTACCAAGAAACTTTTGAGAATTCACAGCCTGAGACAATGCAGCACAGGTAACTGCTGGTTTCATTATGTATGTGTTAATGATTGACTTGCAAAAGTTCTTGAGAAATCTTAATTAAAGCCTTGATGGTACATTGTCAAAATGGAAATAATCTGTATTGAAAGTGTCTAAGGTACAGGTTAATAATTTGGGATTTAGAACAATATATTTTTATATCTCTGTTCTCTACAAGCATTTTTCTGCTAGTGCAGATGGAGACCAAGACCATCACTTGGAAAGCATTCCTGTAGTCTGCAGTGGTGTTTGAGGACATGTGCTTGAACTAGAGATTTCTAAAACTAAAAATAAAAAACAACTTACAGAATCCCATTCCCACACTTGTCACACAGTGGCACTTTCTGGACACCGGGCATGGCGGTAGGTATCTTTGTTACAGGTGCTTTCACGCTTCTTGTACCCACCGGGCGTCCATCTGAGAACCAAAACAATCCTGTTACGTACAGGCTAATATAAAAGCACCTGATGCAGTTAAATGCTTTTCCTGTAAATACACTTCTGGATGTATTTACAGGCTTTCACTTATATCAACAAACAATGAAGTTTCTGTATACAAGTTTAGTGGGCCAGATTCCACCTCTTTGGAATCGGGAAAAATATTGTGTAGCTGTAGCCAAAAAGCAAGTACAAAAGTGATTATGTATATAGTGCTGGCTGTCTCATAGACATCATCTAATTCTCTGATAGTAGGTCTTGGGTATAGCAGGAGAGGGAGGAGGATTTGGCTTTAACATAGCAAGACCTGTTGTTAGAAAGATTCTTATTTATATAACTAACCATACAACAAATTCAGAAAGATTAGTAACATGATATGAATAAAAAATTATGGCAAAATACAAGAAAATGCCACAATGATGTATATAGACAATTAGATGTATTTATCCCTTCTCTGGTAATTATTGAGATTAAAAAAATTGAAATTTTAAATATTTACCTTTTACATTAATTTTGGTTTTATTTTATTCTTTACACTTACTGTAAATATAACAAACGCAGTCTTTAGTAATGTTATTTTCAAAACTTCTTCATTTGAAGGAAGTATCACTGTAAATTATATTGTCCTCTTCAATTTTTATTTAGAATTAAGAGGGGATGGGTGAAACTTATTTTAGGAGTTGGTTTAAACTTCTCTTTTCCTGGATGTGGAAGAGAGTGTTTTCTTTCTCGGTGTCATGAGTATACACAGTTTGTCCCAAAAGTTCTCTCACATAAAACTTTTTATCATTAAGTTAAAGTCAACTTTGTACATTAACGATCTTAAAATCTGAGAAGAGGTTCTGAAAAATGTAATTAACACTCCCATTTTATTCACACAGGAGATTGCTAGCTATAAAAGCAAGGGGGGAAAAAAATGTTAGGAGGCTGGTGTGCTATCTATAAGGTTCAGAATTACTTGGGCTTTCAGAAATTCTTACAGCTCTGATCTCTCATATTTTCTTCTCAGATTCCCCTTTCCCACAAACATTTACAAATGCTTTGAACAGGTAGAATATGTCATTATTAACCACCTTCCTCGGAGACTATATTCTGGAGCACCTTAAAGGAGCCAGACTGGCGAGGTTGACTGGGCTCCTCCTGGTTGGCATGCAGCATCTTGTACACGTCAGACTGAGGCACTGAGTTGGGAGATGGGTCACTGTATCGCAGGGAGGAAGAGCAGATAAAGCAGTTTAACAAACATAACTTTAAAGCAATAGCTCTACCAGGCGTAGAATATGATTCAGGAAACAAACGTAAAGACAATGTGTTTCTACAACTACTGAAAGACTCTTTCTTCCAGGTAGCATTGTTTTACGTAGCCTCCTCTTGATCTAAAAAGTGCTGGAAAAAAAACATCCGTGCAATTGTTACAAAAATAAATCTACAAACTCATGAAAGTATTTCCACAATTACTGTTCTGGCTCTAACAACATTTGGAAATAGGCTGGTACCCGTGCTTAACCTCAAAGCAGTTGCATTCCTGTAATCAACTGCTGTATTACCAGGTGCTCTTTGGTACGGTATCCAGAAGTTCCTTTTTCATAGCAGCTGTCCTCAACAATGTTGTTAAAGATCACAGCTCAAAACTTTACATAAGGTCAGCCAAAACCTAAGCAAACAAATCTTTTGGGAGAGTGTCATGACGTGAAGGTGTTCTTCCTTTTCTAAGTTGGCTTGATCACTAGTTAATATAGTGATTATTTCGCTAAGATAATTGATACTTATTTAACTTATGGAGATGACAAAAAAGAGTGAAGTAGGTATTGCATAGAAGGAAGCATTGTAAGGTGAACTCAGATGAATGGAAATGATATTTCTTAATTTAATTAGAATGGGACATGGCTTACTTTTAGTAATGCCAATTTTATGATACAAATATAAAGTAAATTATTGTCCAAACACCAGCTGATGGTTGAATTTCCAAAGACCCGTGAGCCAAAGATTTTACCAAGAATATTTCATGGTATTTTAAACTGTGCTGAATGTTTTAAATTAATCATGATAGCTAACATCCTAAGTAGTTGAGAGGAAGCGTAGATGACTATATGCACTGGCAGGAATTAGGCTGAATGTGTGGCACCTGTAAATTTCAAACAGCTACTGAGACTAATTACAAAGGTCCAAATTTACTTCAATGAAGCCTGTTATCTTGCTGATATATACATAAATGTCCAGTTTAAATTTCCTGTTACAACTGGCCTCCTACTGTCTGTTAAACCTTAGGTAAGTTTCCACTGGAAATAAGCAACTAATTCCACAAGGAATTAGACTCAGTTTTGCTTTATATGGTTTGGTTTGTTTCCCAGAGTAGCATCTAAGCTGTCAAAAGGCACAGTAAGAGCAGCGGCAGCTGGGCAGTGACCCCTGTTGCTTATGTTAATTGTTTGCATCTTCATCAATCAACAGATTTCTCTGAGCCGCCTTTAAGCTGGTGAAGAAACTACCACTTTCTTCTCTTGTCACAAGCTTTTAATGAATGGAAGGAGCTTAGTTTTTACAGTTGTCACCAATGGCTAATTAAACCCTTGATTCTCTCCTCTTTACTAAAATATTTCTAAACACCAAACAAGTGATAACACAATTATATACAGAAGGCAAAAAAAACAGACACAAAGGTGTGAGATAACATTTCTAAATGCATACATAGTGAAAACCAATCCCACAACAAAAGAGATATTTCAAACCTATGTAGAGAGTCAGTTCTCAAATTGGGAATGCCATGGGCATTTGTGAAATCTGATTACTCTGGGCTTAATCCATGATTTCAGAATAAAGAAAAAGCAAATTTTTCTTCTATTGTTCTCTAATTGTTGTGACTGAGGATAAATATTCACGCAGTAGAGTAACATCACTCTGCAAAGACTTCATGAACTACAGTTTTCTTTTCATCAGATAGGGTGAACTTAAATACTTCTATATAAATATGATTTTTATGGTTAGTAACAGCCCAATTCTGCAAGGTGCTGAAGAAGGCTCATTGGTGCCAGCGATTATTGCTTATTTAAAATATTAGTAATTAGCTTTAGTTTACACCATACCTATTATGAATTATTAACTTAAGTACTGTTGTAAAACAGAAAAATGTTACTATTATGCAACAGTAAAGATAAAGCAACGTGAATGATGAATTGTCCCTTGAAAAAAATGAATAGTGCTTTGAAACAGTTTTTGTATAATCATCATTGTTATACAGATACATAAGGTTCCTACCTGACTTTTAGTCATTGCAATGGATAAAATTCCGAAGTCAGAGATGGATTAGTAGACCTACAAAGTCAATTCTGGCTCTTTTTGGACAAGAGCTAGTCGTACTGAATGAGTTGTCTTGAATGGGAGTTAAATAGAACACTATAAACATCGACAGGATTTCCTAAGCTTCATAACCTGGATTTCAACCGTTGAAATACATTTGACTGAATAACAGTATTTTTTAATTATTAATAAGTTATTAAATGGTTATTAAGTAAATAATTACGATAACAATAATAAATATTTTTGAATTTTGGAGGGAATCAGAATCTTGATTTGGAGTGGTCAGTCAGCTAATAGTCCAGGTAGTCTCATCAGTTTTTATTCATTAGCTACAAATACAAGATTATTTCCTATGAAACATTTATTTGTAAATTCTGAAAGACTTCTTTAATACTTTGGGTTAAAAATCATAAATCACTAATATTTTAATGAAAATATCGAATGGCTTTAAATGACTTCGGTTCTCTCTAGCCCTTTTACCCATTTTCATAGAAACAGTGTGATATTTTTAAAGCTCATGATTTTTGGTATATTCTAAATTTGTATATTCATAAATATTAAAGATACTGCTCTAATTACCTTATTACAGGCGTTTCCCCCAGAGCTGTACAAACTTGGCCTTGCAGTGTTTCCATGATATTGTCATCTGAGTACAACTGCATAGGTGTGTTAAACTGAGCGTGTACAATCTTGACACCGGGAAGCTCCATTTCCAAGGGAATGTTAGGGGCCATCTTAGACACTGCTTTCAGCTCGGTAGGGCAGATAGAGCTAACCGTGCTAATTGAAGAGGGAGTACTGCGTCCACTGCCACAGTCAATCCCCGAAGGAGTGCTGCATCCACTGTGTTAATAGCCAGATTACAGAAGAGTGTGCAATGCGTATCGGATTATAGAGAATAAAGACAAAAGTACAGGAATACGGTGATGTTAACAGGGCTGAAAAGCGTAAATAGAACAGATACAGAAAAGCAAAAGTATAGGAAGTAGAGAAAAGCAAAAGTATGTGTATTCATTGAAAAGTATTTTCCTGTAAAAGCATCAGTGCCAGTTATAAAGCAGTCCTTAAAACTCTGGCATGCATTTTCTTTAAAGAAAGATAGTGAAAATTCTTTAATAGATTGAATAATTCGGAACATAGTATTACTTTACATTTTTAATGCTAGATTTTATTGAGGATCCATTAAGCCTCCCTAAAATTCTTTGTTCTAGGTGAGTAATTCTTAACATCTACAAAAGGGTAGCATACAAAGGTTATGTGAGTTGTCCATATCAGTGACAGAATAAACACCTGCAGTACTGGAATCCTAGACACATCATTCCGGTCCTGTACCTCACAACCATCTTAGTCCACGCTTGGAGAGACTACTATAAAGTGGTGTAAAATAATGAATGTGACATTTCCTAGATTTCCTTAAATTCTACAATAAGATATTTATTAATCTTTTAAAATTAGTTTAGCAATGTATTTCATTTTTTTAATATTTTTGAACATTTCAAAGAAGAAAAGATACTAAAACAGCCAGGCATACTTTTGCATTTCTAAATTACAGTGTTTCCAGTAGAATGTAAAGTGGTCCTTCACAAGAACAATGGATATGTATTCAGAGAATTAATTTTACTGCTTTTGAAGTAGAATTTACATATAATTTGTATATAATAAAAAAGACGTACAGTTTTTTAGAAAAATTAAAGTTGCTTGACATTACTGAAGTAAAGTTACTGCACACCAGTTTGACATCTCTGGAGAAGGATTAGTAAAATAATGTGAACATTAAGCCCAAAGACTTTTTCAGTGTCACTATTTTGAACACGTCAGTCTTTCCTCCATAGCACCTCAGAGGCTTTCTTTGTTATGGGATATTTCTTTGCTGTTGCTGTGTAACAGCACATAGCCCAGGCTTTCCACAGTCACTAGTTACCATTTATGTGATATTCAGAGCTATGAGATGGTAAATGCTTAATCTCTTTCCTCCAACCTGCATATCAGGGTTGTGGTTAGTTCCTTCCAGGCTGAATGATTCTGTGTAAGCCTGGGAGAATGCTCTATTTCCCAGTTTGATAATACAGCACTCTGCCCAGTAGCTACTCTTGGGTAGAGAAGACGACCCAAAATTCTCCCTTTGATTCAGAAGGGAATTTGTGTAGGACCACTTTCTCAAAAATATAAAGAGAAATATATACTCTACCATCAAAAACATCAAAAGAAAGCTAATTCCAGAAATGGTAGGCAAGCCTTAAGCAAAAGTACAGTTCTGCATCATCACCTAGCATGAGCCAGCCAAAAAATTCACACGGGGGCAACTTACAAATTTGCAGTCTTTTTTTTTTTTTTTTTAGAAGAATCAAGACCATCTTTAGATCCTGCAGTAGAGTAAGTTTTGTCAGTGCTTATAGTGTTAGTAAATGGAAAGTAGCAGGAAAAGGCTAGAAAAAGCACAACTCTTGCTATGAGCAGCCAAAGTAATGTTAAAACAGAATAAATTATAAGTATAAATAAAATATAATCATATTTTAAATACAATTTCCAGTTAGTTTTGCCAGAGTAAAGTCCAAAATCGTGGCTAATGTCAAATCAGTTAGCTCAAACCCACAGGCCGGGATCAGCTCTTCTTTTAGTCGGAGTCCTATTTAGCCTCAGCTCTCTGTCCTAAAGGGATATGTACAGTCAAGGTGGCGGTTTGGTTTTTGCTGTGTTTAGGAGAGAATTTATATTGAGCCAAACTGATGAAAAAGTAGCAGACAAACAGTGTAACAACCAAGGTTTTATAGATGTAACAGCCTCTGTCAGAGATTCCACAGTTTGCAAACACAAACTTCTCCAGTGCTAGAACACCTGACAGACCTTGCCCAACTAAAGTTCTGAAACTTGTTGCATTGCTGTCAGGTTAGTTTTTGCAGGTTTTCCCCCCACCTGACATGCTGGAAAATGGCCATTTACTTCAATATTTTCACAGAAAATACTGTGTAATTGAGGTTTCTGAATTAGGAGTTTAGGCTCTTGATACACTCCTTTGAATCTCCATAAATCCGACTACGTACCTGTAAATGGTACAACCTATGGTACAACAACAATGGTACCTGTAAATGGTACCTAGTGGTCCAAAAGTCAGTTTAGGTACAGTATGCAAGTGCTGCCTACGGTTAGAGGCCACGCATGTTTGCTAAGGACTGTCTTGTCACTTATCCTGTATCAGCATCAGACTGCAAGGAGGGATGGGCACCTTTTCTCCATTGCAGCAGTGTTCTACATTGATAGTTCTTGTTCACAGGAGGATGGGACTCTATCCATCTTCTACAGTCTCCTCTTTATCATTCAGGTGGTTGAAAAATTTAACACATCTCACAAAACTGATAGCCCATATGAGATTGTCCTTTGTACACAGGAATCAATTATCGTCCTGTTTTTCTGGTCTAGTTTGTCAGACTTAAATTAGTATAATTGAAATGCAGGCATTTTAAACTTTCAGAATGAAATGCAGAACACTAAGTCCACTGGTAAAAACTGCTACTGCTGGAAAGGATAAAGGGTAGCATCACAATATATTGCATCGCTCGTGCGCTTTTGAGCTTCCTTGTGTTTTTAGCCACAGAGTTTGCATTGTTTTTTCCCCTCTGCATTTAATAATGTAAATAATAGTAAGTGAGGCTTTCATCCCCAGTTATGATGAGGAATATTACACTAAAATGATGGATGTAAATATATAAGCTTTTCTGCATTTGAGAGCTTTACATGTCTGTGGCATCAGATAGTTCTCATATTTTAGCTCTGCATTAGGTTGCCTTCTGAATAGAGGTCTGCTGAAAAGCAAACCTAAAATCTCTGAATGGCCTAGATGATAACTTATGTAACTAGCTATCTTTTATTTAGCAAGTTAACAAATTACATGTATTTGCATTTGGACAGAGGAATTTCAGAGTGCCATAGATTTATAAGTATACAATATCTGGTGCTACGCTGTAAACTGAACCAGGTTCATGAATACAGTTACGTCAGACTCATATCAGTATAACTGAGATGGGAGTGTGGACCTGCTTTCTTTTGGAAAGAGAAATTTGAATTTCAAGCCTGATCTCTGCAAGTCAACCATTTCAGGCTTTTTTAATTTCAGTGTTAGGCTATACACTACTGTAAGTAAATTTCAAATGCATCAGTATGCTTTATTAATGTGAATGGTGAGTATCCATTAAAAAACAACACCATGCATCCAAATCCAGCACAGCACTCAGAGTTTATAACCTGCTTCGGCCTGAGACTATGAAAGGTTTGGGCCGAATATTATGCTTGTGTTCAAAGTAGTTCATATCCTGTAAAGAAAAGAGGGTTAAAATAACTTTCTTTGGCCTATAAATGCTTATTTCTAGTTAAAAAGTAGCTAAGAAAGTTTTAAAATTGTAACCATGAAGTAACCGTGTTTAGTTGGTACATTCCTGGTACTCAAAATGCAATCACTTTAGTGTTCAGAAGCATTCAGAGTAAAGTGCAGTTGTAAGAGTGAAGGATGGTAGGTAGTGTTGCAGCCCAACATCGAGGGCAAATTTTAGCTACCTGCAGCGTTGCTACTACAGAGCTGAATGGATAGTTTTCTGTGTTGGAAAAAATTGCTTCATTTATCACCATTTTTTTGGATAATCAATAAACTCCTGATTATCAGAAAAAACAGCAAGAGCTGGACTTTTTAATTGAAAACAGACCATAGAGTGATATACCACAAATGACCATGTATTATAAGTAAATACCAGTACTCACTTTTGCGATGAGTTAGGAATCAGACCCCTCAGTTGTCCATGAAGCGCGTCTTGAATATTGCCAGATGAATACAGCCCAATTGGAGAATTATAGGAGGAGCTCACTACCTGTCTTTTGTCATCAATATTTGCTGCTGCAACAAAAGGCTGGGCCCTTCTGTTGTGAGCTGTACCAATAGGCTTGAATTCCTGTACATGATAGGCAGACAAAATACACAAAGCTACAATGCACACCAAAGCTAGTGATGAGTAAATCTGACAACATCAGTATTGTTAATCTCTGCATTTTTTACTTTTGCGACTTTGTTATTTTTTAACTGGTGCAAGCATACTATATTTTTCCATGAATTTTCTATATGCTACTTAAGCTATACACATTCAGAGACTATTATTTTCCTGCCTCAAGGCAAACAGAAGGCATTCCACATTTGTGTGGAACTTTAAGAAGAAATGGGAGGGATGAATATTATAGTAACCTGTTGTATTGTTCTCTAGATTTTGCACTGTTTACATTCTTCTTTCAGAAACATTTGATGTATAGTTAGCTTAGTGCTAATCTCTGGCTTCTGCTTTTGTGTCACATACTGGTGGAGGGACTCGCAAAAGCGTGAAGATTTTATTGTAAACCTCTTGCCTAGAAAACACCTAATTTTTAATACTTCTTTTAACTGAAATAGTCTTGAATGTACATCAGATTGAGGACATTCTTCTGAGCTTATTCCATTCTTCGAAGCATACCCGTGTGTCAAAAATTGTGATGCTGTATAATTTAAAGATAATGTGAAATAATCATAAACAAGTAAAACCCAGAAATGGGTAAATTGGAAACCATTCTGCCTATGTTTGTTTATTTCTGGAATACGATTTTGTTTATTGTTGGCCCAGATAATTTCCTCCAGTTGTGGAATTCATAGGGAGAAGATCTGGAAACAAAATCTCCAATAACCTTTCAGATAACTTACGATGTTATTCTATAGCGATTGGCCAGGAATGATAAAGACTGTTGACTGTGTGAAAATTCACTTATTCGTATTGTGCATATTTAGTACAGTCTCCTTTGAGTCCCTGTCAGCTCAGGTCCATCCCTAATCCACAGACGTACAGACTTTGGAAAAAATGGTGCTGTCATCTGCTGAGGGTTTTTTTTTTTTTCCCTCCTTCTGCGCTAGTGGGTGAAGAACGTTTGCTGCTGTAGTCCATCACCTTTTCCTGATGTCCTGCAGCGCTCTTTGGAGACAGTGCTGCGAGAGCACTTGAACTTCCATCCATATGGAATAAAAAGCTCTTGTTCCTAACAAATAGGTTTCTACAATCTGAATTGGTCTCTTCTTTAGAGACTGGAACTTGCAATGTTAAGATAGCACAGGTCATTAATACTTCAATTTTCATAGAAATCTCTACCAGTTCTCTGATTTGGCTTTGGTTTTGAGTGTGATAGGTGTACTGGGAATACATCTACAACGCTATAGACCATTTCTGTATTTATGTTGCTATCCCACTGTGTCATATGACCTGTAGACAGTCTAAGTTCTGATACTGCTGAATGAGATTTATTTCAAATTGTTGAAGCTTGTATCTTAGGTACCAGAACTTCTGGCTTAATCACTCTGTACAGTTTACGCTGTCTGGTATTTGCTATCACATATTTTTAATGGTGACACACCCAACACCTTCAGCTTTAAAATTATTCAGGTGCACTTGTGGTCTTTCACTTATGTCTTGCAAGCTGTGCAAACTAGTCTCCTTGTTCTGCTAAATAAAACTCTAAACAAAGTGGGTTTTTGATGCAGAAATGCCTTTTTTTAGATTACCTTAGCCTTTAGGAATGCTAGAAAAAATTCCAGTTAGAACAAATAAAACCTATTACCAAAAAACAAAATAGATATTTGAATACTCAAATCCACAGAATAAATCAAGATAATAAGAGCAGATTAGATAAGCGTGGACACATTTTTGACATCCGTAGATTTTTATTCATTCCTCAGAGCCTTATTTCCTTTCTCAGACAATATCAAGTCTCTGTTCAAAGTTTTGATGAATAATTAATAGAAATTATGAAAACCTGAATGTGAATTGACCCTTTTGTTTTCATTTAAAATAACGGTTTCAGAAATATATTTAGGAACAGCCCTAAAGAAAAGTCATGGTTATATAGAACGTGCAACCAGAAATTGCAAATAGTAAAAAGCAGTTTTATTAAATGAAAATGTTTAGCAGCATTGCACTGTAAGAAGCTACTGAAAGCGGCAGATAAATGAGCACAAAGATTTTACTTGCAATTCCTTGTTTCTGTCTGATAGAAGTGGATTGCAATTAACAAAATGTATTAGTAAATGGAAATAATCTACTAGTGTTTAGGATCATGTCTACTTAATGAAAGATATTAATATCAAAGTACTTAAAATGGATTTAAATCCATGTATGATACAAAACGAACAAAAACAACCCTGAACATTGTAATTTCATCCCCTTTTTTTATTTCTTGTTGACAAATGAACAGCACAGAAGACATCTGGCACCATAATAGCATGTTTACAATATAACAGTTGTGAAACAAGTATTTGCAGTTAGTTAGACTTAAATTCCGTTTTCTTTTTAACTCATCTGTTCATATAAAATGTCAGTGACAGAACATACAGCAGCAAAAATAGTCCAGCTCTTGTGTTTATTGGATCTCATTGAATCTGTGAAAAGTCCTCCTTTAGTTCAAAAGGTAAATGAGAACTGGAGGTTGTTGAAATTCCTAATCAGGAATATTCGAGAATTACAGTATTTCATTTCTTAATTTTTTTCTAGCTGATTGATGTCCTTTTTGCAGGGCTAACTACATTTTGCATTGATACAGGTATCAGGAATAGAATGAATGTAGCCTCCAAAGTCTGTCAAAATGCATCCAACACGGACCATATGATGGCATTCCTTGGGGATAATTACTATGACAGTACACAGATGTTTACGTTTCAGAGGTATCATGTGACTGAAATCTTTATCTCTGAATGCTGTTATGGAAGAGGGGGTAGGTCCTCAAAACTAGACTACCACAATTATATTGTTTCAAAACTTGATTATAAGTGGTAATAGACTATAAACTTACTTTTAAGAACAGTGGGGTTTTTTTTTTAGATTTTTATACTTATCTATGTGTATAGTGTATTTATATCTCCCAGGAATGTATAATGTCTTTCATGGCCAAAAGCCTAGTCACACTGAACAAAATGTTCAAAGGCAAAGATAGAAGCAAAAAAGAAAAGCCCAAATAAAAACAGTTCAAGAAATTGTGGTAATGGAAACAAATTCATTTTAGAGGAGGCTAAAGGGATTGTAACTGAGAAAAATTTACAGGTCGTAGTATTGTTTTACATTGACAATACAGCAGAAAGGATTTTAAAATTAATATTATAGGATACAGTTTGCCATGGTAATACTTCGAGTAGTCTATTATTTCCTATTATTTATCCATCACTCTATAGGTTGCTCCAGACTAATGAAATTAGGTGGCTGGTTTTTACGTGGGACTGTGTAGCTTTCAAGAGTGGCTCTCAGTCAGCCACTTATAGCTGTAAGTTACTTACTAGCATTGTTGCCTCAGTTTCCTCTTCCCAGAGGGAAAAATAGTGAGAGCTTTCATTGTGCTATGACAATTGCCTATATCAATCTCCAAATGACTCTTTGGGGATGCTCAGCCTAATGCAAAAGTTTGCTATGGTGTAAAGGTTCCTTGTTGCGTAGCTGCAAGTAGGCACAGTATTTAGTTGTTTATCAGTTTTCACATAACCATCTCCAAGCATCTGTAGAATAATTTTCATTCATTTAAGCTAAAAGTAAGCATTCTTTGGCCAAATATTTGGCCAAATTGCTGAACAATTAAAATATGTTTCACTTTCATTTATAACTATCTTTTATTAGGTTGCAAATAGAAATTAGATTCTTATGAAGAAGACTGTGTAAGTCTGCATCTATTATTGTTATTTAGTTGGCTTATAATGTATTTTAAATTATTGACTTCCCTTTGTGAAACTTTCTTAGTGAACTTTAAAATGTCTATCTGGCAAGAGTGAAAAAAATCTGACTACATTTATAACATCTATGACCTTTGAGTAATTTTAACTATTATATAAATGGAGGAAATGCTTTTTATAGAACTCAGTGGTTTTCCATTTCTGCACACCAGTCAATGTGTACAATACTTTTGGATAAAAGTGTTTTACATTTGTAGGAATACTATACTGGTTTTGGATTTTTCTCCATTCGTCTGGCCCTCAATGCCTTTATTTATTGTTGGACTTCAGCAAACTCTAATATGACCTAAACAGCACAGGTTATAGTTGTGCAATAATTTGTCATCTGAGGTTAAAGAAACTTTGATGTTGTACTGTTTTCACTGCTGGTATACACACTGCTGGGTCTTGTGTGTTGTGACTATGCAGTAAAATTTAATTTAAAATTTCAGCAACTGTAGAAAAAAAGGCTATATTTTTTTCCACAGGGAGATCAGAGTGATGGATGTTCTTGGATGGAAGAATTTAATCTAAAATGTAAATCATCCCTAGAATGGTGTAGCATATTTGTTTACAAACATTGCTACTTTTCCGGGGCCTATTATTTGTTAAATATACTCAGTACTCCTGATTTTCCTAGGAAGGAAAGAGGGAGACATACTAAAATGAAGAGGTTAGCTATTTAATCTAGGAGAAACAGTTTTTCTGATTGCCTAATGGACACGGCTTTTCAATAGTCTGCCAAATAGCACTTAGTGAAATCTTGTGATTTTTTTTTAAGTAACTATCCTTTTTAGGAATGCAGTTTCCATGCAAAGGGATTACTCTCCTGTCATATATGCCTACGTGGTTTTCTCTATAGCTTTTTTAGTGAATTTGTTCCATTGCTATTTATTTTGTGTATATCCTAGCTATTCCACAAAAATATGCATTTAAAATAGTTTTGTTTCTTCACTATACTATCTCCTACTGCTGAAGACGCCATGTTATTTCTGATGAAGTTTGTTCTATCAGTTAATGCAAGTTTTTAGATTGGAAAGAAGAGAGAGAACTGGAACACTGAAATGCCACATTCATGTTTGGGAGTGTCTCCACGAAAACTGAATTGGTGGAAATATTTATTGCATAGGATTTACTGAAATGGAATCTGCACTTACATTTTTCTAGGATAGCACCGAATAAAGACATACTTGCTTTGATCCTGGAAGGCCAGGATCAGCAGAATGCTCTTCCCTCCCTCCTCTTGAGAGAACAGCAAATGTTCATGTAGGTTAAAGAGGAATGACAAAGGAATAAAGCACTAGTTGTAGACAGCAGCCAGCTAATTAACTATTAACAATACAGAGACTTCGGCTCATAGCTTTGCACAAGGGACAGGGTGCAAGATTGAAGAGAGAGAAGGATTTTAATTGATTGGATTTGCTTTGCTCGTATACAAGGATCAAGACTTTGTTGGCCAGAAGTGGTGAATGGTTTGCTTATTGATCAGTACATGGGTTTTGTACACATTTGTAACTTTCAGTTCTGTGGTGTAGTATAAAAACGTATGGAAGAGATCCAGTATTAGTGGATCTCTCTATTTAACTGACTGTTACATCACAATGACTTTTGTGATGTGAGGAGTGTATTGCTTTGGTACTTGACATTTATTCCTGATTGAAGAACTTCCTCATATGATGAAGAATCTCTAAAAGAGTTAAAGCAACTTAAACCGTATCAGAATAAAAGGAGATATTTTCTTTCCATAATAAAACTATGGTGATATGTACAGTTTTAAAGAACAATGAGAATGTGTTGTAACTTGTTAATGTTTTGTTTCAGTTATAGCTGAAAAGACAAAAAAATCCAGTCAGAAAAAACGATGTTCATACATATCATAATCATGACGGTTCATATTAGTTTAAACTGGCAGATAATGGATGAAGTCCTATTCAAAGAATTTTAATGACCGCAAGGGAGATAATTTAGAGTGTAAAAAGATGAAGGGAAATGGTTAGGTGACTTTTAAGAATTCATACCTGTGGTTCAGCTTCCAAGTTTATCTTGAAGGGATGTGCTTTGCCATCTTCTGAAACTTGTGGTGACCATAATTTAGTTCCTGACCTAGAAAGAAAGAAAGGCAGAATTTAAATAACTCTAATTCCTATAGAGTTGTATATGTCCCTGTAAAATATAATGCAGCTTGAAAATTTGCAGTTTGTTCTGTGCTTTTTTAATGTTTTGACATAAAAATACTTCAATGATATATAATGTGTACTACATGCAAACAATATATAAAAAGTGTATTTACTTTTTTAAAAACTTAATATACTATGAACAATGGGAAATAAGTTGTTAGTAGTTACCAAATGCAAAGGCAAAGGGAAATTAGTGCCTTTCTGACCTGAGCTGACCAAACTTCTTACAATTTTGTTTTTTTAATGGTTGATAGAAGGAATGTTGGGTCCTCAGAATATTTTGCACGAATAAGTGAATATATTAGTAATAATCCTAAACCAGAACAATATCAATTTCTTTTTTTATGACCACAACATCCGTGCAGAGCCTGCTTTTCAATGTAGGAAGAGTGCAATCTAGGTGTGCAAAGTATATGTGCAATTGTAAATGGAAGTTGCACAGGTGATTCTTTCAGTCACTGAAGCAGAGATAGCATACGTGCAAATACCAGTTACAATTCTGTCTTCATTGACAAAGCAAAATTTGGCAGCTAATTTTAAAATAGTGTAATATTAATGCTAAATATTAATCTAGTACTGTTTGTTATATAAATACAAATATTTAGCATTTTAAAAATATGCACGTATTTCATAGGCACAATTATGCTTACCATGTTTTGAAAATAACTTCTTAAGAGAGTTGCTAAATGGTATAGATCAGTCTGTAACAAAACCTGGATTTAACTACAGTAATTTTTTTAACTGTGGTACGTGCTCTAGTAATTAGACAATGCTCCTTCCGAGGGGGAAAAAAAAAAAAAAAAAGCCTTCTGTATTTGGAAAGGAATATTGTGGTCAGCTGTAATAAAGTGCTGTGCCTCCTTGAGGGCCTCAGGTCAATCAGAGCTGTCTGATTCCTGGAGACAGCTGAAAGAGTGTGCTAGGTGATTCTGATTAAAGGCTGAGCAAACTCAGTTAGGAGATGTGAAAATGCAGGTTGTTTCTCTTGCTGGCTTTAGTTGAGAGAAACGAATGCAAAAAGTTTCTGGACTCCTGCAGTTTAGGGAAGAGAAGGTTTTCTAGTTTTGTTTTGTTTTTAACATTGCTTTGAGAATCCTGTATTTGGTTTAATACATTGTGACCAAAGAGGTGGGCTTTAAACCCCCTCCTTCGTCACCCCTTCTGAAAGTCTGCCGTGATGTTGCTCTCCTTAACCGGGCGGATATACTAGCAGCTTTGTCTGTGATTGGGAGCAGGAAGCAATGATAAGCACCTGTGGCTGAGGGAGTGTTAGAGCAGAGAGGCAACTGAACAAGTGACAGCTGAGGGTTTTATTATTTCCCAGAAATATGAAGAACTGTTTGTTTACTGACAGCAAACATAGGACTTGTGGAGTCAGTAGAGGCAGTAGGTGGTAACCGTTCACAGCTCAATAAATGTGGTGAGTAGCCTGAGGGAAGCTATTCTTCTTGTGCCCACGAAGACGAGTTCTGGGGAGTCTTGCCTGATCTGGAGTTGGTGAGGTAGGTCTGGGTGCTTGTAATTTTAAAGGTTTTTTGAAATTCTTAAAACTGTTTAAAATAGTTATGCTCTATGATAGTTGTACTGTATGATCAGTTGGTTGGGTAGTATCTTCTTTCAGAAGTGAGCAGACATGTACACATACCTCTCTATTTTCAAACAAAGCTGATGTGCAGCTGCTTTAATTCTCTCCTGGGCATCGTTATGTGTCATGTTCTCTGTGCTTAGCCCATCAATAGCTACAATAACATCCCCAGGGCACAGGTTGGCAGCTGAAGCCTTGCTTCCAGGTGTAATCTGGAAAAACAAAATTTAACTGCTTAAGCACCATGCATACCTGAAAACTGATAGAGAAAACAAACTTCACCATGCTTCCCTATTTCATATTGGATTGGGGAGGGAGGGAGTGGGCCTGTAAACAACTGTATGATTGCTTACAAAAAAAGTGAGTTCTTCATTCTTCCAGACCGTCTGTAGTTCTATTGTCAGATCACCATATACATGCTTTATTCATCATAACTTCAAACTACATGGAAATTATTTCATACTTCCGCATTAAATAGTTTCCACTCTGATTTCTGTAGTTACTGTAACTTGTCTTTGAATCTTCCATCTCAGCTGCCGTTGTATAGCTTGCTTGAAAAAAAAGTTAAGTTTTTCCCTTACAACTCCAGGCAATAGCAGAAGAATAAAACTGTTAAGAAATTGTGCTATTTAATGTTCATGTGTATGATGTGCCATTGTCTGGCTAATATAGAAAGCCACCTGTGGTCTTACCACATTTAAGGATGAATACAGCAGCTAGTGTGTTTCCTGCTAGCCTGGCCTCTCATGTTGTATCGCTAACTAATCATAGATATGCTAATAATACCAAAATGACATTTTTCTCTTTATTCATGTCTAATCCAGACCCTGAACTCCTTAAAGCACTTAAAGTTAAGTCCAATTGCATTTGACTAACAGTGGCCCTGATCCTTCAAAGTGATCTGTGTGGTGCAATTCATAGCTCACGGAAATGTACCGACATTAGTGACACTCACAGAAATAGCCCTAAGCTTATCTTTCTATGCTTGCTTTTTTTTGGTCTTGTTGATAGCCTTCTACATCATGGTTAAAATAATTGAAATGCAACATAATTCTGTTTTAAAATAACTATTGTAGAGAGGCCATGACCTTAGATGCTATTAAAGCTTATTCTAGAATTGCAGGCCTTTATTTGCAAATGGGTGACTTCTCATACCACCACACCATTTAAACAGGTCTTTGGTCACTGAGTGGGATTTAGGTCCCTTGGGTGTGTATTGCCATTTTAGGTGACCTTTGATAACCAAGACAGCAACATGAAATTGATGGATGTAGCACATAAGCTTCTGAAATTCAGCTCTTCTGGATCAGCAGAACAAAGGGGACAGGTTGATTCATTTAAAATAACACTAGCTGCTTATTGTTAAGTAAATGAATCCTGGTGTGAAGGACAAAAATACTAATATAGTCTTACAAGAGCGGTTCTCTGATCTGTGCCATGTATGAAGTAAAAAAGCTATTGGAGAGAATTTATCTCACCATGGGTTCTGCTACGCCCAAAGCAAGTGCTATCTCAATTATTAGAAGTAATTAAGTGTTACGGAGGACTGGAAAACATGCTATGGAGATGTTCTTCAATTCTGATGTTTCCCAGTTCTCCAGCAGAGGAAGAGAGTAAGCTGCCCAGTATACCTCCACTATGTTCTGAACCCCAGCTATGGTGAACCTGGCATACTTGTTGCCTCTGAAGGTGACAGTACTAACTGTCAGCATAAAAGTCAAACAGAAATATTCTTTCTGATATGTGTTGCACTGTATTGGTATTGAAACCACGGCAAAAATCAGCCAAATAGAGTCATTCTCTCCTCTCTCCAGCTGTCCATCTCTGTTAGGTGGGTCTGAATGCTCAAAGAACTTAAGAGTTTGTTCTGTGGGCTTTTTTCTGCATTCCAGCATGTAAACTTATTTTTGATTTCACTGTAACAAACTGCAATGCATGTGCTATTATCAAGTCAGGCAAACTTTCCAAATGGGTACCTGTGGCCAGCTGGAGGCTCTTACCCCCTCACCCTCCAAAAGAATGGATTCACATGCTGTGTGCTTAATAAAGTGTTAAGGTGCCTAAATAATCTGTTTGAATATGAATTGAGGAAGTTGCTCATAAATCCTAAGTCTGGAGTCTCCAAAATTGTCTGTTTCTCAAACTTCAAGAGCTGTAAGTGTAAATGAACTACACTGAGACCACTTACATTATTGTAATAAGACAGGGGTAGAGGTATGATAATGCTTCTCCCTTTAACCTGGAATGGCTCCTGACTTTGCTTAGCATGTTGTGGACATGTGTGGAATGACAAACTGCAGCAGAAGTCCTAGTGTTCAAGTGTGACCGTTGATGCTCTAATGCCCAAAATGGGCAAAACCAGCCATTCTTGGTTCCCTCTCAAGAGTAAGCTTGATTGAATAACCCTTATAGAGGTTACTTGGTAGATTACGCTTTTTACAGCAGATGATTTGTTGTGGCATGTATCTGTGGCATACCTCAGCGATGTACTGAGATAATGATCCTGCCTTATAAAGTAGCATATCTGTCTAGCATGGTACGTTCCCCTGCAGCTGTGCTGCTAGCAGGACTTAACCCACTCTGTGTTGCTGGTGGTAATGCGCAATCCCTTGGATTTTCTTAACATATTGTCACCAGCTGCAGTGATACCACTGTATGGTTGAATGGGGTTACCATCGTTTGGTGGGAGCAAGGAGGGAAAGGGGCAGGAGTCTGTATTTCCTATTCCTTAGCTGAATTGATTATTGCCAGGCTTCTGGGACGTGTCCGTTGGGCCTTAACGCCTTGATGGGGGTGCTGAGCTCTACTTGCCCAGGCCTTCTGGGGTGCAGAACTACCTGCCCTCGTATAACTCTTTCCGTCACCTGCTCTTCCTGGGTTTGATGGAAAGATCTGGAGAGCTTCTGCTAGGATGGGGTAGGAGGAATATGGCTGGGAGCCAGCTCTTCTCTCTCCTCAGTATTTCAGGGGGAAATCTTGACTGTTGCTTGGGGCGGGGGAAGGGGGGCAGGCAAAAGTACTGCAGCCTACATTTTATAGAAGGGGACCAGGTTGCGCATTGCAAGATCACACCGTATCGTGGGTATAATATTGATGTTGTGGGTACCTCAATAATGTAAGTGATACTGCTTCTTAAGGAACTTATTAGTGATGCATTAAATGTGTATTGTGAACACTTAGAATCATGTGATGTCTGTAGCATTTGTGGCTTGCTCACCCCTGCTGCATGAGGTAGATTCTACTGGTGCTTTGGGAAAATTTTTGCCTTGCTCTTCAGGACGTGTCTGTACGGCACGCCTGTTGCTCCTGTATCCTAGGTATCTCAGATTTGGATAAATGCAAGGATGTGTGTTGAGCATTCAGATGTTGTCAGAGACTAGATAACTATTGAACCACGTGAGGGGCAATGTCTCCTGTGAAACTGAAGAAAACCTCTCTGCATCTGTTAATAGCCTTGTGAAGCTCATCATGGCACTCCTTCATAAATATTTCAGGCTCTGTGTTTTCTGAAGAGAATTATGAATGTCTGTAGACAGAGTGGCTAAATATAAAATTGAGTTAATATAAATACTTGCACCGTGATTTGTAAAGGTTTATATTAAAATAGAACTTAAATCTAGAGTTGATAATATTTTGCCATTTCCTCCAACCTCTGCAATTTTTAATTGTTTCTGTAATGCTTTGTTCAATATGACTTAAGTTCTAGGATTGCATTCCTCTAAACTTAATCCAAAATGTTATCTTCTGGTCAGAATAAACAGAAATTATTCAGTTTCATTAAGACTAGGGTTTTGATCAGTTTCATTGATGTAATTTCTTTGCATCTGTGTAAAGTTCCAAGGATTTCAAGAAATGTTTTCATTATTTCTAGTCAATTCATTGTTTCTGACCCTAATAGAATCTGAACATGTCTATTTTTAGTCCCCTCCTGTTCTTCCTGCCCTCCCGGTGACCGTGATCTGTGGTTTTTGCATTTGCTTGAAACAGTCAAGAGAATTGCCTTGCTTGGGAAATTGCAGATGGGCTTTTGAGATGACATCTGTTCTCTAGACAGGTGGATGATGATCTCTTATGTTGTCTGTCTCTTTTGACAAGTCCTGGTAAAAGCTTTCTGTTGTTGAACAAGGACTATATCCAACCAAACTTAACACCTGTCCAATTATTTTATTCAAAATGTGTTTAAAAATAATTTCTATCTATTGTTTTAAGGGCTAATAGTTCTTTTTCCTGTCAGGACAGTTAAGCCAAATGCGAATGGGTCACTGGTGATTCCTTTTATGAAAGGAACACCTAGGCCCCGAAAAGCAAGGCATATGAATCTTGCAAAATATTCACTACTTCTTAAGGGGTACTGCATGAATACTTATTTAGGGACTCTCCTAAATGTATGCTGTGGCAACAAAAATATTAATTTTAAAGAAATCTACCATTAATATTCTTGAACTTGAGGCTAAGCAAATTTAAACATGTCATTATTCCCTATATATATTTTATTTTGTAGTTCTACTTGAAATGTGATTTTGAACATTTCTGTAATATGCTAGAAACCAATGGCTTATGTCTTGTGAGGCATTTGGTAGGTATGAGTCAATTGCAAAATCATTTATTCTTTAGAAAGTTACATTTATAGTAACATCCTTTGTTATTGCAGTTTTAAACTTCATTGCACTTAATCTAAACATGAAGAAAATACAAACCAGACACCGCTAAAATATTTTTCATTAGAGATAATGGAAACTGTTTTTCTTTTGGAGGCCCATAAAAGGCAATGAAGGCCCCAAAACATCCCGAGATTTTTTTTTTTTTTCCTTTTTATTCAATGTTTTTGTCTCCTGTTTCTCCAAAGGTTTTGCTGTGTTCTACAAGTATTTGTTATGAAGCTACATACAGTCAAATAATAGCATTCTGGTTTGCTTCTGTTTAAAATAAGTAAAATCTTTTATGCTTGTATAAATCTGGAATAAGTGATTAAATTAAATTAATTTTTACTAGTATAATATGTGAAAGGTTGGTCCTTAAACATTCTACAGACTCTTGTTTAGAAGCATATTTACTGCAAGGCATCACCAGTGGTATCCATCCTTCAAGGCTCTTGATGTTTAGTTAATACCAGGCATAGTGTATATATTGAGTCATACTGCAAGGGCTTTTTAAAAAAAAAAAAAGCATTGGTGATTTGGAGGCTCATGGAGCATACACTCGGTGCGTCTGAGGTTCTGAAAAGCAGCAAAAATATAAGGAGAACTAATTCTAGTCTGATGTGCATTGAACACAATTTTCAAAACATACAAATTATCAAAATACATATCCTGTCTTTTGGGTAGAGCTATGTGTGTAGATGCAGGGCAGCTGACAGTGTTTTATATGCTCCATTCATTGAGTCACTGGTTTCTTAAATAAATTGCAATTAATAGCTCAAAATCCATGAAAAAATGAAGGCTTGGATTCTTGCCCTTTATTAGGGGGGTAAGGTAAATTGTCTGTTTCTAAATATGGCAGAAAACACCAAAGAACTATCTTTTCCTTATTCAGGACTGGATAACTTTCTAGTAATTCACTGACTTAACATTCATGAAAGTGAAAACATGTACATATACATTTGTAAAAACGGGTGCTGTTGCCTTTGCTGGCAATAATCAGAACTTGATTTAATTAAATGAGAGTCAGCCTAATCTTGTAAAGTTGGCACGGAGTTTGCAAAGCACAAACTTCCAGACATGAGGAGCTGCTGCCAAGTAGTTTTCTCCCCCAGTGATCAGAGGCTAGTCGTGAAAATGATAAAAGTGGGGTCTGGCCTTTAGTAGGCTCAAAACTAATTTTCTCATCTGAATGCCTGGGGAAATCATGCCAGAGTTTTTCTGCTGCCAAGGCACTTAAATGCAATTTTTGAGGCATAAGTAGAAATGCAGTTAAAGTCTCTTAGATCAATAAAGCAGTCCCAGGAACGTGTCACACAAAACTTGTAAAAACTGTTAGCATTCAGCTGGCTGTCCTCAGAACTAGCAGCTACTTGCTAATCTACTCGCAGCTTCGTCTGCACCTCTGAACTCCAGAAAAGTAAAGGGCAAAAATCTGCAATAGCTAATAAATATAATAAATAGAAAGGAAATGGAAAGAATACATACCCTGGTTATGATTAAGGGTTGGTTGAAATCTATTCCTCCTGAGAGCCTGAATCCCCAGGGTGCCGGTCCTTGGAGGGTAACGTTTTGTGGCATTCTGGACAGGTGTTTCTTGCTTACTGTTCTTTTTTCCTTAGGTCTGTGTGAGGAGCTGAGCTGCAGGAGGAAGGGTGCTGTCAGTAGAGCACCTGCCAGACAGGGCAGCCGACCTTGTATACCTCTTAGGAAGTTTTACTCATCCCACAGCTGCGGGCACTGCACTTTATCCGTGCTCTTCGGGTGACGTCAGCCAGTCCCTCAGCTTCTCCACCCACAGAGGGGAGTATCGAACTCAGACAAATAAAGCCTGAATGCTGGAAAGTTTACAACAAATACATCAGCTTTATCTGGTGCTTCAGCGTCCCCCTCCGCCCGACAATCAGTAAGCTTCAGGATGCGGCGTCCTTCTGGTTTCTTAAAGCAACCCTGTTGCTCATTTGATATCACGCTGATTACATTGCTGGTGCTTGTTTCAACTATGCAATGCACTGCTCTGACTTTGTACACGATTCTGTTTCATGTAAACAGAAATACTGATAAGGAGATTTCCCTCGCAAGCTCTTGTTTTACATCTTGTCTTATTTGTAATGTAATGATTTATTGTGCTCCAAAGTCCTTCCAACCCTTCAGCTGAGTTTTTCGGCTACGGTCACTTGAGACCATGGCATGCACCAACTCTAATGGCTTGAAAAATCTGGACTGATGTCATGCATATTTCTCATACTGAGGAAGAGAAATGCAGTATTAGTTGATGATGTCTCTTCTCTTTGTAGAGATCTTAGCTTTTTCTAAGGTAGTTGCAGATACCTTCTGTTGTTTGTTGGTGTTACTGAATAAATACTTTGCATTCCTTTTGGTTTTCTTGCATCAGCTTGATCAGCTTCATTCTGACTTCCGTATCCCTTATATTTTCTTCAGAAAGAGAGGGAGAATTTTTCAGTGATGGTGTACGTGTTCACTCGCTTTCTTATCATGTTGTTACAGATTTGTCTTTATATGTGATATTAGCAAAATGAGTATGTGCATGGGTAATGTTCTTCAAACATTTCTTTGCCCAAAGTTTGGCCTATTCTAGGATAGCATCTACAGCTCTCATCAGGCAGGATTTTTAAAAAAAGTATTTTTTTTTTTTTAATTTTTCCTTTTTTTCTTTTAATATTTTTTCCCCCAAATGATTCAACAGCAAGTCAGTGAGAGCTTGGAAAGAATAAAAACTCATGAGGATATATATATTTCTGGCGTAATACCCACTTTTGTTCACTCCATACGCTTTCCTTTCTTACTATTTGTATCCTGCTTAGAAGAGTCTCTGATGAACAAGAAAGAGCAGTAAGTGAGATGGAAGAATAAAATGCAAATTCATGCCATTCATGTAATTTCTGATATGGGTAATTTGTTTATCTGTAGATTTCAATATGAAATTGGCTTCCACCTCTTACTCTGGCTTGTTGAATGTTCTTATCTGTGTCTGCTGCTAATGTCTATGTAATTGAAATCCTTCTCAGTAAGATATCCTGAGTTTTGGTGGGAGTCGTGGTGTTTTTTTAGCGGTGTGGGGGTTCTCTTGTTTGTTTGTTAACACTATGGAGGTTAGCCTCAGAGTTTTTCTCTGGTGTTTGTCCTTTATTTGTGGCTTGCTAGTAGATAGTAGTGTTCATCACGGGTTTTTGTATTTGTGTTCTTGTCCGGAGTATTTCAAAGACATACTCTGATGATAGAGAAGATCTGACATCCTGATTAGCATAAAATAAAAGGTAGTAACTCTTTCAAAGAAAACATCAGAAAACATATCTGCATCACAAAGAGCTTGCAGTGTGACGGTTGTCGTGAGCTTGTGGGAGCACAGTTTACATTAGGGATGCGAAGGAAGATGGGCACATTTAAAGAAATAAGGCAAGGCAGATATGTAGTTCAGGGGTATATCAATCTTGGTAGCTTAAATATTTTGTATGTTTTGAAGCTGAGGGGGGAAAAAAACCCCCTCTTACTGATTGTGAGCAGCGTATATACTCTGATATGCTCTGACATGTTTTGAGGTTGATTCAATATATGGATGCTCTATGTGGTTCATCCTGCTGGATTACATTGTGTGTTCAAGGCCATAATTTATCACTAAGTAGTACTTCAGTTTCTTACCTTTTCTCTTCCTCCCTGATACCTGTTTTGAGTGAAAACACTCTTGTGTTTGGAGCCCTTTTTCCCCCCTCTTTTCCTAGTGAATCCTGTGATGTCTTTTGATTTGTAGCTGGGAACACATAGCATATTAGATGTATTCATTTAAAGAGTTCCTTCATGTGCAATTTGCATTTTCTTTTTCATTGAGTACTGGTAATCTCAAAGAGTGAATCCTTCAGCGCACTTCAATAGAAAAAGATTCAGAAATATAAGAATATCTGTATCAGGTCAAACCCATGATCAGACTCTGAGTTTCCAGTGTCAAAAATCAGATACTTGTATAATAACTTGCTCACTTGGGAGGTTTCTTTGAAATTCCTGTTAGTAAGTTATTGGCTTACGTCTTAATACAGAGGCTTACATTTATATATTTATTTATTTATTTTGGAAATCCTGTTAATTTCAAATCTTGCTAAGTGTTTTGACTGCTGGTGAAGTAACAATGGGGACAGCTGTTAGCTGGTGAAAATAATTTGGGATTGCTTAAGTGTCTGTAAAGTTTGTTCATGTCTCTGTTATACTGAGCTCTGCTCATGTGTCCCTTCTAATCTTGTTAGATACGTGTAGGGGGAGGACAGGCTTAACCTTTTTCTAGGTAGGTGATTGCTCTTAATTTCAGTGGAAGTCATATGCTTATATGAGACTGAGCTCTGGATCAAAGATTCTGCCCCCCTCCCCCCCCCCCCGTTTACTGGGAGGGTGACTTGCTCTCCAAGGTGCTGTTGTTCCAGACACCAATTGCTAGATCCTGTTTTATTGATGTATCACAGGTTGACCTTTAAGTCTGTCTATACTTTTTTTTTTTTTTTGAGGAGAGTTATAGGGGAAAAAAAGACTTTGAAGGCAATACTGAATGGATGCTTGTGCCATAAGGCTAGTTTCTTTTCAGTGACTGCCTTTAAGAAAGTACTTCACCCATTTACAGAGTATGTGTACATTTTTTATCTCCCTAAAGCCCTTCTGTTTCTTCATACCAGACCAAGATGACCAGCTGAGCTGGATTGAGGCTAGAGCCTTTTATCCACTTAATAAAGGTATATTCCCATCAGTGAAGAAAAAGCTATTTTCTTTTCCTCTGTCTGGTTTTAAGGCAACTTACATATAAGAATATAATCCTGGGACAGGCTTTGCCAGTCATACTAAGCAGCTTCTAAATAAGCAAATCTTGAAATTAAAGGTTCATTATAATTAAATAATATGAAACTGAGTAAGATGAGTCTTGTAAAGATAATGACAGATTTCAAACTACGTATCTAGCTATAGCTCTCTCTGCTCATTGTTTTGGCTTTCATAATAGTTCTAGCTATGAAAATGGATTTTTGTAAATATGTATGACATTTTAAATTGTTTTTTTTTGTTCCATTCCATATAAGAAAACAATTACTTTTAATAGCTTTTCTTCTTATACTATAAGATCATTGGTGTTACAACTTTTCTTACCTGCAGATATTCATCCTCTGATTTAATGGCTGTGCTATAAATTTATATATAAAGTAGCCTTCTCAGGATCATAATATAATCTTTTGGTTTGCAGTCTGACTAACCATAATGTTTGAAGCAGGCTCTTGCTCTACAGATTGGTATTTAATTTGATTTTTGTGCCAAAATTTATCTTTCTACCCAATGGAATCTGAAAGAGTACAACCACTTCCCCCCCCCCCCCCCCCCCCCCCCCCCCGAACTGGGGGCAGGGGAGGGGTAAGCTGTGTGAACTTTCTTCATATCACTCAAGTTTTTGAGATTTGGGGGTGGGGGTGCAAATTAGGTATCAAAGTAGTAGCGTGGTATGCAAATTCATCATTGCGTACCATGCCACCTCACTAGCTTTGGACAATCAAACCCCTGGGCCCACGGCACAGCATCACTTTCCCCTGGCGTGACCAAAAGGCACGCTTCCTAACTCACGTCGGAATATTTTGGATGTCAGTTTTCTATTTTCTCTCCCAGTGCGTCCCTGCCTTGATGGAAGGAAATGTTGTTTTCCTGTCAATTTGGCAGACTGAGAGTTGAAAAATAAGTTACAAGTAGCAATTCATGCCTCTGTAAACTCATGGAGTGCTCTATTGCAGGCTGCAGAACTAGAATAAACCCTGGTAGAGGCAGAAACAAATTGACCTCTTCAGAGTGTGCATTTTAAGCCATAAATCTCCTGCCCTATTTCAGAGCTTAGTCTCTGTCATGATAAACTGTAGTGGACTAGGCCACTGTTTGTGAAGTTTAGGCAGCTAACAGCTTAGGATACTAAATGGAGCTTGAAAATCACTTGCTCATGTGGAACAGCATGTACTTAAGCTGGCTCTCCAGAGGTGAAAGGCCAGAGTATTCCCTACTGCACAGCCTGTTTTCTATTTCAAAACACATGGGTATATGAGAAATCTTCTTATAATAAATGCTACTAATTTTAAAACAATTTCCCAAAGCAATAAGATATGACTGTTTATGTACAGTTTGAAGTTTTTCCTAATTGCAGAGTCAGGGAGCAGGAATGGTTAATAACTTGGATCCCAGTGAACTTTTCATATCAGCTTTTGGTTAGTGGATGTCTGATAAACTAGCAGTACCCTCAGATTTTCCTGGCAAAGGAGAAATCCTCTTTCCTTTTCCTCGCTGGTATGACAAGCAGCTCTGGTATTCTTCTCATGCACCTGGCAGAGAGAAGGAGTGGGGCTCTGGTACTGTACCCCTCTCCCAGGCGTTAGAAATTTCTAGGCTGGAAATACGAGTGAAGTGGAGAAGAACATTCCTACAACTCCTCCCCACCTGCCCCAGTTTCGTGGTTGTTTTGAAACAGTGATTTGGCTCAACTGTCCTCTCATTCTAAACTTTCAGTTATCATTTTCACATAGCTCTGGTACTTTTCCCTGCTGTTTAGGTTCTGAGTAGCAAAATGCAACTGATAAGCGTCTTTCTTAAATTTTCTGTCTGCAGGCTCAGGAAGCCAGGCACGTCCTGTCTTGTATTTCTTTTTTTATTTTCTTCTCATTAATCTTTCAAGTGTGATAAACTTGTTCTGAAAATACTGCAGAAACTGAAGACTTAAGCCTACTCACCTCCTCCAAGAAGCTGCCTACTTAGCAAGTGGGGAGTAGGTGTCTTAAAGCTTTTTAAAGCCTACGTTAAGGACCTGATCTAAATCAACAAGCAAACAAGTGAAAAGTAATTTTTTTACTGAAATGGTGTATTTCAGAACTGTTTCATAAACTTCTAAGCAAGTTGAAAGTAGAAACTGGAATCTTCTATTTTAAAAAACTTGTTTCACTAATTACAGATGTGCTTGTTTTCTTTTGAGTTTTCATCTTATCTGAAATCTGTGCACTGATTTTTCTTGTTTTCCTTTTAATTTTCAAAAAATGTAAAGGAGGAGTTGGGGGCATATATAAAATAATGACTGGTGCTTCAAAAAAATCTAAAGATCATTTTGAATGGAATGAGATGCCTAAGTCACATTAAGGCATTGAAGTACTGTTCACCTTCATATTGAAAACTCGTGTCTATAACTTGTTTGCAGACTGACATACGCGTGTATTGACTTTCCATCTGTGTTGCTAAGATTCTGATTAGTGCATTGGTTACCTGAAGTGTTGCTTCTGTCATAGTATTTCTGCTGTGCCTTTGCCTGTTTTACAGGGGTCAGATACTGTTGTGACTAGGGAAGGAATTTGTTATGCTTTATTGGTTTCTTTGTGAGCCTGATGTAATGTCAGCTCATATTTTAATTATGGTTCCTAGCCAAAAAGTAAGTTGCAAAGCACTTCTCAAATTTCATGCTTAATTGCCGCACTTCTCAAATTTCGTGCTTAATTACTCTTATGGGAGTTGAATGTTCTCTGAGAGGATGTGTTTTCCTGTTGTGTATGGAAAAGGGTTTGCCCTTCCGTTCTGACAGCCTGTAGAAGTTGTGATGGAGAATCTTAAAGCTGACTGTGAGGAAGGAGTTGTTTTTCTCTTCAGCTCATTCACTCATCAGTGGTTCTGCTCCCTTTAATAGCTACAGTCAAATGTCACCTCCAAATCTGGCAAGCTGATGCCTTATTTGGTTTAAAGTTAAAGCCCATTTTGGCACTGGAAACTGAATAAGCTCATTCCAGAAGAGTAAAGTTGGAATGAAGTTAGCAAGGCTCTGTGCCAGCAGATAAGTCCAGTATGCTTCATAAATTAACATGCTGCCACTTACATAAGTTTTTAAACAATACAAGGTAGCTGTTAAACAACTCTGATGTGCTTGCCATTCAACATTACCTGAACAAATAATGCATAGAAATTGTTAGATTTATGAAATCTCTTTCATGATACATATTATAGAGCCGTATTCAGGAAACAGTTAAAATACTTTGCTAGATGTGTAATGACATGTATCTACAAGAACCATAACAAAACTCTTCAGACACCCAGCATTGCCTCTAATAAAAGCAAAGTCTCACTTTGTATTTCTACAAAAATTAGTCCTACTTCTTGATTTCATCTGTAATTGTATGCATTTAGCTATCATTTAATCTTTTTTTCCTACATGGAAACTTTAACCTCCTTGTCTTTTCTGGAGGAAAGCCTATCATATTTATTAAAGGGATGGCGAAGAGATCAAGTGGGATCAAGAGACTTATCTCCTGTTCTTTCCAAACCATAGGGGTAAAATGTGAATGTTGCCACTAGATTATTCTCAATGGCTGCTGGTGATTCTTACAAATGAGCTTTTCTCCAGTAGTGGCTATAAACAGGCATGAATGTCTGTTCTGACAGCTTATTGCCCCGTATACCACTAACAAGCAGATGTTGCTGCCTTGCCTGTGGGCCCTGGTAGAAGTGGATGGGGATGCTTTTTGGTGGCTTTATTACTGTTTGCCTGAGACACTTTACAGTAGTTGGGGTAGTTTCTCCACCCCAGACCTCTTGGGAGGGCAGAGAGAGTAGAGCATCAACTATCGTTGTGCTTTTCCTGGGTGCGTGGGCTGAAAACGGGAGGGGTGCCTGTGTCTGTGTAGGACAAAATAAATGTACAAGTGCTTTTAGTATGCCAGTGGTACCATATATCTTTTCTCGTACTGGGTTATGTGATACAAGTGTCGTGGTTTAACCTCAGTCAGCAACTGAGCACCACACAGCTGCTCGCTCACTCCCCCTCCCCCCCCTGGTGGGGGAGAGAACTGGAAGAGTAGAAGTGAGAAAAACTCGTGGGTTGAGATAAAAACAGTTTAATAATTGAAATAAAATAATAATAATAATAATGTAATAATAATACACAAAGCAAGTGATGCACAGTGCAATTGCTCACCACCTGTCGACCGATGCCCAGCCAGTCCCCGAGCAGTGGCCCCCCTGGCCAGCTTTCCCCCAGTTTATGTACTGAGCATGACGTCACATGGTATGGAATGTCCCTTTGGCCAGTTTGGGTCAGCTGTCCTGGCTGTGCCCCCTCCCAGCTTCTTGTGCACCTCCAGCCTTCTCAGTCGGTAGAGCATGGGAAGCTGAAAAGTCCTTGACTAGTGCAAGCACTACCTAGCAACAACTAAAACATTGGTGTGTTATCAACATTGTTCTCACCCTAAATCCAAAACACAGTGCTGTACCAGCTACTAGGAAGAAAATTAACTCTATCCCTGCCAAAACCAGGACAACAAGTCAAGTATTGGCAATGCACAGAAGAGAAGAGGCTATCTGACAGTCCTTTGGGAGGAAGTAAGGTGATGAGGATCAGGGAAATGGGCAGTGGATGTGATGGAGGTAACATCAGCTCTTCTGAGGGGGTACATTAACTTGTAATTCAGAAAACAGCAGTAATTTTAGATCCTTAGAAGCTGTTGGCTGACTGTTTCATATATGACCCAGTCAGCTTCTGCTGTGTACATCTTGCTTAGACATTGCGTCCTTTCTTTTTAGACATGCATTTTGTCATTGCTATCCAAGTCTCAGTCATGGGATGTGAATTACTGTATCCATACTATTCAGAGACTAAAACTGGTACAGAATGCTGTGGTATGTCCCTGCTATGTTAGTTTATAGAAATATATGCTGTAATTGTTAAAATGTGATCTTTAATGTGGAGTGACTACAAGCCTGGCAGAATTAGCCACCTTCTACTCCTTAACTAATCAAGATAAAAGGTAAGCTACAGGAAAAGGAATGTTTGTGTGGAGATTACCTATGTTGCTACTGGAGAAGGAGCTGATTTTATTCAGTAGCACTTTATGTGACAAAAATTTCAGAGAACTTTGCAAAGTTCAAGACTTCAAGAACAGATCCATAGTATAATTTGTGTGACTAGAGAAACCTGTCAGGCAGGAGGTAGTAGCAGTGCTACTTTAGGAAAAACTGCTTTTTGAAGAGATTAACGTTTCTGGTAATTATTCCTGGATAAGAGAAAGCTTGTCCTTCTTGGAGTGGTAAAACGGTCAGCTCAAGATCCTGTGTGTAGTGGTTAAGTATGTCTCTCCCCATGGAAACACTTGTGTGTGTATGTTTTCTCCCTTCTTCTGGTTTATTTTTGTCAGTGAAAGTTTATATCTGGAAAAAGATCTGAATTGAAGTGTCGAGAAAAGAACAGTGATTTCTTGGTAAAGAAGAAAATGCTCATGCTTGTATGATTGTGATTTGTACTTTATTCCTGGTCTAAGCTTTAGCCTTCCTCTATATGATCTTTAAATCAGTGTGGTTTTTTTTTTCCTTGTCTATAACTTTAAAATTATTATCCTACTTCTGACTTATTGAGAATGCCTTCCATTGTAAATAACAGATAATAAAAGTCTGGGGATGCTACCACTACCTACAAAGTACCTTTATGGAAGACAGAAGTAAGGTAGGAGGCAAAGCTGCCCATCCTGTCTGGGGCTTCTTCTGGCATTTCTCCCAGTTCTAATTCTAAGCAGTTCTTTTTAGTCCATGTCTTTATCCTCAGCTGTAAAATAGTGCTCTTTGATAGGGTTCTTCAGATTTAGCAGAGCAAAGTGCTTATATACAACTGGAGTCCAACAGCGTGAATCCCATTGAGAATGTGTCCCTGGTGTTTCCCTTGGGCTTGCTGCAGGTTTTTGGAGGCATGTAGGCAATAGGAGACCATAAGGACTTGGAGTATGGTCCATGGTGGCTTATTCTGTATCACTGAAGTTGACAGGTTTTTCCATCGACTGTTCTCTGTGTGTTTGTGTGCATTTGTGTGTATGAGAGAAAGATACCTTTAGTAATAGGTATTTACAATTATTTTGTATTAGTCTACTGACCTACAACCTGTCTGGGAAGCTTAGAAGGAAGAAAAAAAAAGTTTATTCTGCCTTAAGCCTGAAAGAATACATGGCTTTTTCTAAGTACAGAGTAGTCCAGGGTTTCTCCAAAGCATGTGTCAAACTTTCTGATCAATACCTTGATGTATTTTGTTGTCTCCCAAGAGATGAGACTTCATACACAAACAAACAATGAGATGACATGTAAGGCCACAGTCATTTGTAGTCCAAGTGCCAAACCTTCTGAGTATTTTTCTCTAAGAAACAGGCATCAGAATTTCTTTTAATATACAATCGTTGTCTTACGTTCCATAAAGTACTGTATTCAATATCTATTTTCCAAGCCACAAGGTGAAAGAGTTTAGCATTTTAACAGCAGTTGCTATGGAAGAGTTAGCCATGTTTATTGGGTCATGACAAACGACAACAGCTGAAAGACTAATATGGTATTCTGTTTTAAGTATAAGGTGGGCCCTGAGCCAGAGATCAGCAGCTTCAGAATGTAGCTAGCCACAAAGCTGGATCCTAGGGTCCTGACGCACACTAAGAGTTACACAGGCGTAACTCTTAAATTTAGCCTATACTTTAAGTATTTTCCTCGTTACAATTTTGATTTCTTTCTGCTTGTTAAAAGGACACTGTCAGCTTGTTCATACCCATGAATTAGTTTCTTAACAGCAAAAGAAAATACTGAATGGAAGTAAATAATTATGCATTTCACACCTTGCCCTGATGGGACTTTTTGCTTTCTTTTGTTCAGTGAATGTAGGAGTAAGTGCACAGGTTTGAGAAAACATTTGCAAAAGCTGGCTGTATCTGAAATGGTCAATATGAAAACTGTCATAGAATCATAGAATCATTAAGGTTGGAAGAGACCTCTAAGATCATCGAGTCCAACCGTCAACCCAACACCACCATGTCCACTAAACCATGTCCCTAAGCACCTCATCTACACGTCTTTTAAATACCTCCAGGGATGGGGACTCCACCACTTCCCTGGGCAGCCTGTTCCAATGTTTCACCACTCTTTCAGTAAAGAAATTTTTCCTCACATACACAAACAGTCTTAACTGGTATTCATACATCCACTATTGCTATACTTCAGCATGCCAGGAACTAATATAATTCATACCATAGCTGGGAACTTTTGCTCTTGAAGTTTTCTAGTGCTGTAGAAACCCAGGACAGAATTTGAGTGTAATCTCTCCACAGCTTTTCAAAGGATAATCCTCTCCCTACAACATGAAAACAGGTAAATCATGGTATATACAGCTAATGCTTTGAAATGTGAGTAAACCCCTCCTCCTAACAAAAATCTCTCTGGAAGTAAAGATCTGGAAACTGTCTTGCTTACAATCCTTACCACCACCACCACCCCCCCCATCTCCCTCAAAAAACACCCCCCACCAAATAACCTGAAAACAAAAAACCATTCAGAAATGCAAAAAAAGTCTCCTTGAAGGTTGAGTTTTTCTCTTGCCTGTCCATTGTGTTTTAGCATTTTCTGTTTTGCACTTCCCAGAGCTTAAAAGTAACTTGCCAAAGTCTCCTCAGGTGAGGGAATGTCAGGATGTTTGAAGTCAGGACCTTCTAACCAACACCGGTCATGTGCTGTGGGAGCTGTTAGCCAGCATACATTTTATGGCCTGATGCAGGAGACCTCTTCTGTCTTTGGAAGTTCTGGATTTTCAGTAATGATGACCAAGATGCCGCAGGTAATACTTTTGGTAGACATCTGGATAACGTAAGGCAAGAGCCAGAGTGCAGGACCTTGAGTAGGTTAAAATGGAATTGCAGTATTTTTCAGTTGTAAAATGTTTCATACTTGGGTGGCGGGCTGCCTTTCCGTCAACAGTTCTCTTGCCTCTGGGGCTGACGGGGAGAGAAGGAGTGGTAGAACAGGAGAGAAAAGTAGGACAGGCTGCCCTTCAGGGCAGGCAGTAAGAGGCCCATAGAGCCTGGAGAATTTCAGAAATGGCTTGACTTCCAACGAGCTTGCCATAGCAGGTGGTATCGTGCCCCGTTGATCTCGCTCTTTTCTCTTCCTAGCCTGGTCTGACTTGAACAGTTGCCTTTCTCAGGCTTTCCTGGGGAGATAGCATTTGTGGAAGCACAGGGTGTGTGTGGTGAAGGAAGAAGGCTGGCAAGGCTAGGTCCATGAAATAGGCTAAGTATCCTGTTTCCAGGGCCTGAAACAGCTCTCCCTGGTCTCGTCTGCCTCTGATATCCCAAATGCACTGCTCTTTCTCCACCAGTAATGACCCTGCCTCTCTGTTGGGGTTTTTTTTTGTTTGTTGTTTTTTGTTATTTTTTGGGGGGTGGGGGGGGGTGTGGGTGGGTGGAGGACTAACTTAACCTGTGTTTCTGAAACATCTGCTGTTCCTGTATCTAAGGTACAGGATGTGCCTGTGAATGTATGTCTATAAGTAAGTGACACAATTTATTTTAATCTAGCGATTCCTCCCCCCCCTCCTCCTCCGTATTAAAGCAATGGTTAAGACCTTAAAGGACCAAGGTCCTCTTAGGATGAGTGCTGTACAAATAAGCTGCAGAAGGCTGATTCCTGTCTCGAAGCCTGCACTGTTTATGACCACGCAATGAAATAGATAAACAAAGGAAGAGTGTGCTGCAAAAAATGAAGAGGGCTTGGACAGTATGCAGTAGTTTCAGGATGCTACCATTTATCCGTGATGTGTGCTACTGAAAAGTCAGTTTTCTGTAACAGCTTAAAACCCAGCAGTTTTGTAATTAAAACTGTGATGATCTGAAATTATTATCTGATGCTGACGTAGGTTCGGGCCGATTTCTTCCTCTGGCCACTCTTCTTTAGAGCTCCGTTTGACTTAAATAGTAGGTACAAAAATTTTGCACCCCTCTATAGCAATCTGCTCGCTTCAGGACATAGGTATGGACTGGTGGCTAGCAGAGGGGTTTTTTGTGTGTCCTAGATGTTTCCCGGTGGTTTTGATGGCATATGGCTTTCGTACTTTCCACTTCAGATTGTGTGTAGTGCTGCTTTGTGCCTTGAACCTTGGAGTTGGCTGCACGAGCAGATGAAGTGAATCTATAAATAGTTCCTAGAGCTCTTTGGTGGCATATAAGTATTGCCCTCTACTACCTCAGGCATACTGGACACATTCATTTGTTCTCTTTTATGGTTTAAGGAGGAAGGGCTGATTCTCACCTGTTCAAATATTTCCAGTTACATGTAGAAAAAACCCCCTATCTATAACAGATGAATCAGTGGTAGTGTAAGAAAAGCCTTTAGCAGGTCTTGAGCCGGCCAGTATTTGTACATGTTTCACATTACAGTTTGGAGCGTTAACCTGGGGAAGCATGAGTTGGGTTGTTGCATGCTTGGGGTTTATCTAGCAAATCACAGCGACAGAAGCAGTGCGATGACCCACTTAGAACGACATGTTCCATCTCTTCAGTGTTCCCCGTCTGCAGTGCTGGTTTCAGTTGTATGCTTAACTCTGTGTCGAGAAAAAAATCTTGATGCAAAGAACTGAAGGTTTGATTAACACGACAGTCCATTTCCTTCATTCTTAAGTGGCACTTGTAGAAAGCCCTGAAATATAATGCCTCCATTTTATTTTAATGTAAGACAGCCAAAAAAGTCTTAAAGGACCAGATCCTTTAACATATTTAAATAGCAAACTGCTGTTCAAATCAGTTGGAGCTAGAGCCTGGCACCCAAAGCGGACCCATGTGAATACAGGACCCTTTCTTGCAAAGGGAAACAGTAGCTTGCGACAGAGAAGTGTATCTCCTCCTTTTTGGAGGGAAGTATCAAGAGTCACTGTGTGTAACTCTCTGGTAATTCTTCAGTGATAGAAATAAATAATTACATTATTCTCGGGGTATTTTCTAAAGTGGTTTACTGATTTCTCTGATGGATGGAAAATGTAGGAGTATTACTTTGCTATGCGTGTATGTGGGTGATGAAATAATGGCTTCCAAGCTTGTTATTTGTGTTGGCAGCAAGAAATGTAAATTGTTGAGATGTGAGTATCTGTACTGAGGATAAACCTAGCAACGCATTTCTGGTTGTCAGTCAACACTTCCCCCCCCCTGCCCCCTCCTACGGTGTCACTTGTGATGTAATGCCATTCTGCTGAAGCGGAACCCTCTGTGCACCCGATCTGTAATTAGATGTGACGTCACTATACAAAGGCTGCACAAAAAAATTGCTATGGCATAGTTATTATAGGCATTAGAGCTATTTTAGCAAGAATGCTTTCTACTTTCTGGTAATATTAAATAGTCTGTTAATGCAGAACTTTGCTCCTTCTCTACGACTCTTGAAGAAACAGAAGTTAAATACTAGAAGGCATAATTCTGTAATGCTTTATATGAGATTCACATTGATGCAAATGAAACAGGAGCTGGGAGTTTTGGGTGCAGAGGTGCTAAAGAATGATGGTGCACAGTGTAACCAGCCAGTGGGATTGCACTAAAAATTGTACCTGCAGGATTGTTCAGGCTCTTCCCTGGTTTCATCACTGCATATTAACCTAGAAACTTCTGTTATTCTTTTTGTGTTTCAGACGTGACACAAAATACATGAACAAGAGCCTGTATGTCACTGGTATCACTTTCTTTGGCCTAAATAGTATCTGACTCAGGGTAGTGCAAGGAGGAATTCATTCATTCTTTTGTTTCCCTTTCAGTGGATTTCTGTCATATTCTACATATATATTTAAAAAAATATTTTTTTAATTGTCAAAGGAATATGACTTCACTATATTGATGAGAATAATAGATTCTATTGGACAATTTTCTGCTAGGACTTGGGAACTTAACTATCTGGCCATTGGGGGCGAGGATAAGAGTAAAATGGTGTTTTTTGCATCCAGTCAAACAAATAGCATGATGTTGATTGATTACTTGTAGAGTTGCAGAAGAAAGCCTTGTTAAATTCATCTTCCCTGCTTACTGTGTATGGACGAGGTACCGATTTCTACATGTTGGTCTGGCAAGTTCCCTGCTCTGTAAAATGGGTGGATTCAGATCTTAGCCTGATTGATATTTGCTAGATGTAACAAGGGGTTCTGCTGTATAAACATGTTTAAAAATGGAATTATTGGCCCTTTCAATATGTTTTTGCAACTTTGGAGCCACATATAATTTGACTTTAAGTTAACTTGCCAATTAGTTCCCTTCTCTAGTACCTATCTGCTGTGCTGTGTAGTGGGAGCAGTTAAAGAAGCGGTTTCTGGTCTCTGCCCGCACTCATACTTCTCAGTATAATAAAACGAACCCAAACTGGACACTCAGTTGCTTCAGTGCCTCTCTCTTGTGCAATTTTCTTTTCAAGCTAACGTAAAACTGTATGACCAATACTGTGGGATCTGTTGACTTCAACGGCGTTTGCTGTTAACTGGAGCAAAGGTAGGGTTTCACCATGTAACTATAACTGCTGTAAGGGAATATACTTAGCAATGACCTAAGGTCCCTCTAGAGCTACTGACTTCATGTTTCTAGCTTCCCGTTGGCTCGTGCACTGCTTTTTCAAATGCACAGGAAGCACCTCGTGTTCCTGTCCGGGTTCTGTGCATCAGCATTTAAAAGGCAACTAGAAAATACCAGGCATCGCAGAATGACAGCATGCTTTGCTTTGGTACGGGTGACAGAATGTTAAACCTGCTGCGGTGACCCTGGGCTGAGTTCGGGATATAGATCATTACCCTGAACTGCCCGTGCATTGGTCTCCCTGGCTTGTCGGTGACTTGCGGGTTTTCTTGTTTGAAGAGGCCTTTGCCTCAACAGCAGGCGCACAGCTCGCTGCAGCGTAGGCGGTGGAATCTTTGGGGTTTTTTTTTTTTTTTGGGACACTGGTTATGTTACCTGTTTATCTGTAATGTAGCACAACTCTGCAACAAACTTGATTTCATGTGGACTGACACAGACTTTTCTTAGTCTGCTAACACAGCTGCCATGTCATAGCATTAAAAGAAGATCCTAATAGAAATCAAGATGCATACTACATATCCTGACGAGGTAAAGGGAAATTGATTTGATACATCATTTTCTAGAAAAATCTGGGAATATCTGAGGCTTTTAATTGATTTGTTCTGGTCTGTTCCTAGACATTAAACTGGCTGGCCTCTAATTCCCCAGGTCTCTCTTCTTCTGGCCTTAAGGACAAAGCATTGCCTAGTCCTGTGAGGTCTCCTTCGTGAATGTATAGGGGAGTATAAAAGGCTTATACAAGGAAGCTCAAAAAAATCCTTCAGTCTGTTCCTTAAATAGTGTAGGCGGGATTTCAGCAGACAGCCGATTTGAATATATTTGGTTTACCTGATCATAACTTTAGTATTTCTCTACTTTTTGACTAAAACATTAACACTATAGTCTTTCCTGAAGTGTCAATGACTTGCTATTCTTATTACAATGACCTATCTTTTTGCTTTTTTTTTAATCCCCTTTGCAATTAGCAGAGGATGCTATTTCACCCCTTAACCACTCAGACCCTTAACCATCCAGAATTTTTTTATATTAGTGAGACTACACCGACCAGTTGATGTTATTAGGCTAGCTTTTATAGAAAAATACTATTAAAGCACAATACTTCCCGCTTCTTCCAGTTCTTACAGGTATATGGCACAAAGCAGTGCTTCCGTGCTGTCCCAGATCCCGTGCTGGGTCACCCAGCAAACAGAAAGGACAAACCACACGACGTTTGATTGTATACTGCAGTATTTGGTTATAGAGCTGTCAGAAGAGATGCATGTGGTGGGTTTAAGCTAACTTAGCACTGGAAGGGCACATTTACCTCAGCAATAATAAATTGGGCCTTGTCTAAACTGAATGCACTCCCAGCACCGACAATGTTTATACTGACAAAGGAGTTTATCTGCTGGAGTTTTAACAGCAGTCCTGTAGACAAAGTTAACATTTTAAGTTACATACTCATGTATTTATTTAGAGCCGACGGTGGTTTTGCGTTTTCCAGCCCAGCTGCTGTAAAGACAAAGCTGAGCATGAATGAGACTTGAAGAAGTAAGTTATTCCTGTCCAAACGCAGGTTGCTGTCGTGCTGCATTCTTCAGTGGTAGAAGTACAGCGCACACAGCGTTTGGGAGGAGGCAGCCCGGCAACGGCGGCCAGCATGGCTTGGAGAAGCAGGACCAAAGAGCTACTCTGAGGCACTAGCAGTAGCTGTCTTACCAGCCGGGGGCGGGGAGGGAAGGCTGCTGCTTGCTTACTTTGCTTCTTGTTGCAGGTTTTGTTTTTGTTTGAACAGTTGATCCTTGCCAGACAGAGACAGTAGTATGGTATAATTCAGTTTTGCAGGCAGAATCCCAAGTGTAAGATGCTCCACAAATATCTGTATTTTCCTTAAATCTTGCTTCCGTGCTGTCACTTTACAGAGGATTTCTTGTTTTGCTTTTGTGAAAGGAAAGGATTAGGGCATGGGAACTTTTGCCAGCTATAAAGGGCTTACTGTTGTGTATTTTACCTTTGTGCTTCCGGAGTGAAGGGTGGCTGCCAGAGCCAGAAAAATTATCTCAAACTGGCACAGTCAATGCAGAAAGTCCATAAAGCTGCTTTTGGATTCAAGTGTTTTAGGGATGACACTGAAGTAGACCAACTGAGAGCTGTGTGGGCAATGCTAGTTGCCCATATATATAACCGGTGTATGCTTGGTGGTGGGGAAAAAACCTCTGTAAAGGCAAAACTGCATATAAGCTCGAAGAGTTAAGCGCTTTGCAACACTTAAGTAATATGTTACGTGTATTTTGAGAAATGATGGGGGAAACAGTTGTGTACTCCAAGCAAAATTTATTAGAAGTCTATTCAAGAAAAAAACCACAGAGACCTTCTGCTTGTAGGAATTCAAAGTCAGTTACCTGAAAGCCAGGTATGAAAAACGTGTATTTTTCTAAAATCAGATACAGAGTAGAAACAGTACTTTTTAAATATCACAGGCAACAGATATTTAAGCCTTCAATCATAAATGGCATCAAAGATAGGTATTAATCTCACAGCAAAGCTGCATGCAGATCTAGTTTAAAATTGAAAGCCTTTGAATATAAAGCTTTTGCCATGAAATCTGCAATAATAAAGGTATGCTGCACAAAGATGTTTCTTTACCTTTGTCTTAATGACATTTCTCAGTAATAAAGACATATGTACATTTAGATTTGGCTGGTAAACCATATTTTAATTAATAAAATTTTGCATAAAATGCTATCTTACAGAATTGCACTATCCAGATGTGCTTATGGTAAATAGAGCAAGAAAGAAAAATGCATTGAAATGTTTTGTATGTGAAGAGGGCAAAGATCAAATACGGAACTTAATTTTTTTTAAAATCAACAACCAAATGGCTCTGTACAAAAAAGCAAACATATGTACAAAATGCTACAGAGACTACATACATTTTGATAATTTCAATCCTTTACCCATGAGAAATGCAGTAGAAGCTTTTGCCATCTATAAGGTGCTGAAGAAACCAAATCTGAATTTTTATTTTTATAAAGCCATAGTCATTATCATCCTGTGCCTTAATTTTATTTGCTATTTATGCTTACCTTTGCTTACAGAAAATGTATGTTTTCAAATACTTGTTTCATTCAGGAAAAAAACAAACCCACCTCTCAAATGTATCAGTTTTAATACTTGTGACTCTTTTTTCTGTACTAAATTTCTAAAAAGAATGTGTAACTCAGGTTTCGTTAACATACATATATTTTTTTTTTTTATATATATATATATATAGTGAAATAAATCAGTACATGATACCTGTGAATATTTTTCAGGTGGCTATGTTAGAAAAAAACCCAACCCAACAACCCTTTGCACTAACGCCGTTTACTTCCTGCTTAAAATTCCTGTGATACGTAAAAACACTAACCTCTCAAATTTCATGTTGCTTACTATTACAACGTTTTGATTACAACCATTTAATGCCAGACATCAGTAGCAAGTTATTATTGTTTATGCTTGTATCATTGTCTGTCTCTTCATTAAATCCTCTTTCGCGAGGTTTTATGCCTCTTGCACTTCTTACCTTTTAACAGAAAACACTATAGCTTTATTAGGGAAAAAAGAAAAAGACGTTTCGCCAATACCATTGCACCCGTTCAGAACGCTTGCAATTCTTCCATTTTTCACTACGCTTGTTTGAGATTTTACAATCACTGTGCATATGTTACAACATAGAAGTGCAGGCAAAAAATCTATATTATAATTTGCAATACATTGTAAACCAGTACAATAGGCAAACCTGTGATACGGCAAAGTGAAAGCAACAAATGCTGCCAAGCTAATAAGAATGTGGAAACTCAAACAATTTTTTTTAAAAATAGTAAACAGCAACTTCCCCCTGTATTACATGCATGCTGAAAAAATCCCATCAGACTTCATGGTAGTGCCACAAATGTCCAAACCAAGAACATCTTCTCCCACTCCCCACCCCCCCATGGCAATTCATCTGTGAACCTGTCATCAGGCTTTTCCTATTGTGTTTCAAATGAAAAGACTTTAAAGCAGGGAGCATTTAAATGTTGAAACGATTCCTCTTGTTTCAGAAAAGCTTAGTTATTCACACCGTGGTCGTTGCTGTAATACTGCTGGAACGGTTTGGCAGATGGGATGGGATGAGGATGAACTAGATGGCCTCTATTTGAGACCGCAAGCAAGAAAACAGAAGGCCAGCATAGCATGTTTTCTAGCAGCTTTATGCAGATGTGTTGCAGAGATGCAGCATAAATAAGTAGGGGAAAAAAAAAAATTCACAGCCTCTTGACATAGTTTCCAGGGAAAGTACCAAAGAATTTGGTTCTTCTCGAGGTTCCTGAAATTAGAAGCAATAGATGAAAGATGGGAATAACAACAGGAAATCACTATGTAAGCATGGCCTTTAAATTTTTATGTCTAATATTGCACAAACAGAAATATCTACAGTTCTTTATAATATAACTTCAAAAAGTTGTTTTGAATTTCATTTGTGAGTTGTGAGTTTTAACAAACTGTAACTGCAGGAAGGAAAAAGCAAATACAGAGGCATATTTGATTAAATTGTTAGGCCTGATTAAAATCTGTGCTAAAATTTTGACTTGGTACATAGAAATAATTTAATTTCAACAACATCAAGTCTATTTAAATAATTCTGAATTTTTGAAATGCTGAGGACTAGCTAGATGATTGTTAGCCACTGTGTGCATGAGGGTTTATGGAATGATTAAGCCACCTTATCTAGGCTTAGTTATGAAATCTCTGTTCAGTAATACTTGGTTCTCACAAGCAGTCAATGCGTAGATGTATTAACGCGAGGAAGTTTTATGTCACCTGGTCTTTATGAAGAGAGCAGTAATACATAGTCCATTTTGTGTCACATGAGAATGACAACAGTGCTGTACAACAAACTGGAGGCACGTGTCAGTTTGTGTCCATCAATTCCAAAAGACACAAGTGAAAAATCGCCCACTAACTTCAGTGGATTTTGTTTGGGATTTCTCCCGATAAAGCCAGGTTCACGTTTATTACACTGAATACCAAACATTAATTTGTTTTAAAAGACACCAAGCAAAGAGGGCAGCAAAGTCGGGGGGGGGGAGAGAAAAAAGAAAAAGCAACTGAATTAAAACATACCCACAAACCATCCATCATCACATTTTTCCATCACATCAATGACATCTCCCTCTCTGAGCTCCAATTCATCTTCATTCCTAGGAGTATAGTTATATAGAGCCTGAAACCTTAAATAGGACAAATGATGCATTTTAAAAAGAAGTAAGAGTTCTTTGCACCTTTGCTGAAGTAAAGGACCTGGTTTAAACATTAACTAATACGTAACACTTCTTGCAAATATAGGGGAAAAGGGTTTATTTTGCCTGGTGGACTTCAGGGCTAGGTAAATAAAAAAAACTTTATCGGAAAGGTAACTCATCAGACACTAAAGACTGTGGACTCAAGGCAAGCCTGATGGCTCCTCAGCCAGTTAGTTTAACCAGTTGCTTTGAACACAGAATTCTAGGTTGGTTGTTGTTGTGTGGTTTGTGTGTCCCTCCCCCCGAGCATTAATTTATAGTTGAGTCACCAAAACAGAAGACTTCTGGAGTGGGGAGTCTGTAGATGCGCTAGCCCCTTAACCTGCCACGGTCAGCACCTGAAACTGTGGCTCTGCCTTTGAGCTCTGGAAAGCTGAACCTAGTGTACGCATTCTTGGCCCCAGCAGAGCGAAGTGCCACGCAGCATAACCAAGGTGGCTGGCATCCTTCTGTAGTCGGTGGAAGAGGGTGCCCAGGAAAGTGGCTCACGCGCGCTATCGCTGTGACTGGGGGACCTCCCGGGGCTCCTCAGTAGCAACTGCTGAGGTGAGACTGGGCGTTATAGGAGCCCTGCATGAAAAAGAGGTGCCTACCTCTGTGGGGAAGGTGGAGGGTAACTGCTATTTGGAAACATGCAGCTGTAACCCCTTCCCTGGTTAAAACTGCCCCTGCTCTACAGATATATATATAAAAAAAATTAATCTGAGAGTGAGGGAGAGGCCTGAATCAAATCAGGGGACATAAGGATGGAAACTCAAACAGTATTCAGACACTGACTTGTATCTCTACCCCAGCCAGGGGCTGCAGATTGAAGGATCTGAGGCGGATAAATAGAAAGAGGTATGAGATTGCTAAATTTATTGTCTTTCATTCCTCGTCAGCTTTTAATTGAGTTTCCTGGAATTGAAAGAATGGCAATAAACTCTTAATAAGGGGAACTGAAGGTGCTTGGGCTGACAGCCCATGGGAAGATTGCTGCAAAAGCCCATGAGTCCTGCAGAGTCAGAATCTGCCTGTCTTTTCTAACCATCTGTGCCCCAGCTATGACTGACTGCATGTAAAGGAGCAGGGTACAACTGAAATTGTACAAAGGACATGGTTTTAATTTCAAAATATCAAAACAAAACATAATCATGTCCATTTTTCCTGCTTAACAACAGTTTACTGACTTTAAAACCTTAATGCCATTACACTTCCCCCAGTAAAAACAAAGTAACTCCCCCTTTGATGTGTTGGTACTGAATAGTCCCATTAGCTCTGTATCATTCAGGCAAAGTATCCATGGCTTAAATAGGATGTTTATTTAGGTAAAAAATTCCTGCTCCTGAAAGTCCCATTTGAAAATT